>NC_060174.1:36985782-37201346 GCF_021184085.1 Oncorhynchus gorbuscha
ATACATATGGGAGTTTATCAACATTCTTCTCTGGTGGCATACTGTGGTATTTAACCTAATACATATGGGAGTTTATCAACATTCTTCTCTGGTGGCATACTGTGGTATTTAACCTAATACATATGGGAGTTTATCAACATTCTTTGTGGGTCTGTTTAATTTGAGGTAAATATGTGTCTCTGATATGGTCACACAGTTGGAAGGAGGTTAGGAAGTCCAGCTAGGTTTCCTACTCATTTTGTGGGCAATGGGCACATTGCCTCTCTTCTCTTGAGAGCCAGGTCTGCCAATGGCGGTCTCTCTCAATAGCAAGGCTATGCTCACTAAGTCTGTACATAGTCAAGGATTTTCTTAATTTTGGGTCAGTCACAGTGGTCAGGTATTCTGCTGCTGTGTACTCTCTGTTTAAGGTCAAATAACTTTCCAGTTTGCTCACTTTTTAATTGTTGATTCTTTCCAATTAATTATCTTTTTGTTTTCTCATGATTTGGTTGGGTCTAATTGTGTTGCTGTCCTGAGGCCACGTCGGGTCTGTTTGTGTGTGTGAGAGGGCATAGGGGACTCTTCTCCATCTCATCTCTCTGTAGGTGAGGGTTTTATTATGTAAGGTTTGAGAATCACTTATTTTTTGTTGGTTGTATGGCCTTCTAATTGCGCTTTCTGGATTTTGATAATTAGCGGGATCTTCCTAAATCTGCTTTGCATGCATTGTTTGGGATTTTACATTGTACATGGAGGATGTTTTTGCTGAATTCTGCAAGCAGGGTCTCAATTTGGTGTTTGTTCCATTTTGTGAATTTTGGGTTGGTGAGTGGACCCCAGACCTCACAACCATAAAAGGGCAATGGGTTCTATAACTAATTAAAGTATTTTAAGCCAGATCCAAATTGGGATGTCAAATGACATGTTCCTTTTGATGCCATAGAAGGTCCTTCTTGCCTTGTCTGTCAGGAATGTATATTTATGGTCCTGGCAACCACCATTATTTTTTATCTTACTGAGATTAACTGTCAGGGTCCATGTCTGACAGAATCTGTGCATAAGATCTAGGTTTTGCTGTAGCCCCTCCTTGGTTGGGAACAGAAGCACCATATCACCTGCAAATAGTAGACATTTGACTTCAGAGTCTAGTTGGGTGAGGCCAGGTGCTGGGTACTGCTCTAGTGCCCTCACCAATTCGTTGATATATATTTTGAAGAGGGTGGGGAGTAAGCTGCCACCCTGTCTCACTTCCCAGCCCTGAGGAAAGAAACGTGTGTGTTTTTTGCACATAGATTTTATAATGTTGTATGTTTTTCACCAACACAGCTTTCCAGACCGTCATGCCAAATTGAGTCAAAACCTTTTTAGAAATCAACAAGGCATGAGAAGACTTTGGATTTGTTATGGTTCGTTTTTTGGTCAATAAGGGTGTGCAGGGTGAATACGTGGTCTGTCATACGGTAATTTGGTAAAAAGCCCATTTGACATTTGCTCAGGACATTGTTTTCACTGAGGAAATGTTGGAGTTTGTCTCCACTCTTTCTTCCTCTCTATCTGTGTGTGTGTGTGTGTGTGTGTGTGTGTGTGTGTGTGTGTGTGTGTGTGTGTGTGTGTGTGTGTGTGTGTGTGTGTGTGTGTGTGTGTGTGTGTGTGTGTGTGTGTGTGTGTGTGTGTGTGTGTGTGTGTGTCAGGTCTTTATGGATGCAGGTCCAGGGTGCTCTGCAGATAAGAAATAAGGCAGCCCTTTAAGATGTTTCCCATTTAGTTTTCTGATTGAATCTCTAGTCCTTTATCTCTCTTTCTCTTTCAGGCTGAAGTTACACACACTGAAGGAGTTTTCATGATATGAAAAAGTACCCTGGTGGTGCGAGATTTCCATATTCTGCTGTATTCCTGTTTTGTTTTTGTTATCATTTGAAGGTATTCAGATTAAAGCACAGTACCGATAGTGTCCATCATGATAGTGTCATGTTAGATGAGCACCAGACAGTTAATATTTCCAATGTTAATTACATTTAGAGCGGTACGCTTGAGATTATTATATCTCCTGTTTTAACAGCCCCCCAATCAGGCCACCACACACACACACACACACACACACATGGAAAATGCTGAGGCTGGACTTCCTAATTAACGTCAACGAAGCGTGATTTATATTGTCCATTTGATACGATTAGTTGGCTTTAATTTGTGTCAAAGTGGCTTGGCGACAAGGTAAGGTGTGTGTGTGTGTTGTAAGGTGTCTGAGCCTTGTAGCCCATTAACCTGTTTTAATTCAATCAGGGGTCATACTGTCGCTCTCGCTGTGTCTGGGGGTATAGTTTGTTTAACAGTCTGCGGCCCCCAGGGTGTGTGTTCATGGAATGGTTTTTGGAAGGTCTTCAGTAAGACTCCATAGTGTAAACTTTCCAGGCGGATTTAATATATGCAAAGGCACACACACACACACACACACACACACACACACACACACACACACACACACACACACACACACACACACACACACACACACACACACACACACACACACACACACACACACACACACACACAAGACAGGTTAAAGAAGGATTTGTAAGCGTTGAGAGAATTGACACATGGATTTCTATGTGTGCCATTCAGAGGGTGAATTGGCGAGACAAAATATTTAAGTGCCTTTGAACAGGGTATGGTAGTAGGTGCCAGGCACACACCTGTTCGTGTTAAGGACTACAATGCGGAGGGGTGCAACTATATTTTAGGAAGGTTTCGTTAATGTTTTGTACACATTGTATATTAAAAGGCAACTCATTTAAATGTAACAGGCTTTTAAAATTCAATGTAAAATTCTATGTAAAATACTGTATCAAAGGGACGCAAAAGGCTGTTTTTGTGGAAGGACCCTAATAAATGTATAAGTGGTAACATACTACAATTTCAACAAATCAATTTAAACAAATAAATGAGGCTCTAATCTATGGATTACACATGACTGGACAGTGGTGCAGCAATGGGTGGGAGCCAGCCAATCAGAATTTGTTTTTTTGCCACAAAAGGGCTTTATTACAGGCATAAATACTCCTCAGTTTCATCAGTTGTCCGGGTGGCTGTTGTCAGACGATCCCACAGGTGAAGAAGCCGGATGTGGAGGTCCTGGGCTGGCGTGGTCACACGTGGTCTGCGGTTGTGAGGCCGGTTGAGCGTACTGCCCTATTCTCTAAAACAACAGTGGCTTATGGTAGAGAAAGTATCATTAAATGATCTGGGAACAGTTCTGGTGGACATTCCTGCAGTCAGCATATCAATTGCACGCTCCCTCAAAACTTGAGACATCTGTGGCATTATGTTGTGTGGCAAAACTACACATTTTAGAGTGGCCTTTTATTGTCCCCAGCTCAAGGTGCGCTTGTGTAATGATTCATGCTGTCTAATCAGCTTCTTGTTATCCCACACCTGTCAGGTGGATGGATTATCTTGGAAAAGGGGAAATGCTCATGAACATGGTTGTAAACAAATTTGTGCACAACATTTGAGAGAAAATGCTTTTTGTGCGTATAGAAAAATGTCTGGGATCTTTTATTTCAGCTCATGAAACATGGGACCAACACTTTACACATGTTGCGTTTATATTTGTTTTCAGTATATATTACCATCTGGTCACACCGAGATGTGTCCTCCAGATCTCTACTGAATGAATGGTGCTTTAGAACTATCCAGGGGACATGTGATGACATGGAATCAATGGGAAATACAGATAGAGGTTGTTTTGTGGTGGAAGGCCAGATGTGTCTAGATGTGGTTCCATGACAGACATGCATTAGGATAAAGCTGAAGGTCCCAATCAGAAATGAACAATAATATTGGTATCATAGAATCGGTGACAGGCAATGGGGCTATGTTTTCCCCCAAAACACCACCGTTTGTTGTGTGTGTGTCTGTGTGAATGCTTGTCTACAAGTGCTTGTGTGTGCGATGTGTTGGGGGCAGGCGTTCTGTGCTGTGTTTACGTGCATGTGTATGTGTGCTCTCTCCACACCCTAGCAAACGTCTCCGTAGCAGTAACTTTTAATTACAGGCCCCAACCGTTACTGATTCTCTGCAGCCTCATTTGTCACTCAGCATGAATAAGTTAGGTAGCGAGACGCTGATTGTTTTCTACTCACACACTCTTATCGTGAAAATGTCATTAGCATATCTGTAAAGGTTGAAGGAATACTTGGATGCTACTCAACTAAATATAGTAAACTGTATATCTTCTCACTGGATACATTTGAGTTATTTTGTGCTCTGTTGAGATGATCAGATTAAAATTATTATACATAGCTATAGGAATATTTATGTTGCCAATTGTATAGCGATCCTGGGTCAAATACATATCCTTTGAAATACTAAAATACTTTTAAAATTAGGAGCTGTAGGGTTAGGGTTAGGGTTAGGGTTTAGCTTGCCAGGTAACCTACAAACAAAGCAATAAAATAGTCCACTAATGCAAATTCCACTGTTGTACAATTCAAGCTGTTTATAAAAAGATGTGATGTATTGAGTGACTTTATCATTCAACAATGGACATCACTTCAATAGAGAGATAGAGAAGAGGGTCTGTGGGTCTGTACCCATCTGTACTCAGAAATGACCTATTTACTCTGAATGATGCCGAAGAATGAAATATCTTATGCAAGGCTTGCTTTGTGTGTGTGTGTGTGTGTGTGAGTGATTGTGTGTGTATTTTTGATGTATAACTGATTGTAGATCAAGCTTTCTTTCCTATGTGTGAAATTGCATGTCAGGGTATCTTGTTACTGCAAGTCTAACGCTGTAATGGCACTGATGTGATGTTGAATATCACATGCTGGCTAAGTGTGTGTGTGTGTGTGTGTGTGTGTGTGTGTGTGTGTGTGTGTGTGTGTGTGTGTGTGTGTGTGTGTGTGTGTGTGCGGGTGTGTGTGTGCGGGTGCGTACCGTGCTGTGTAGTGCCACTGATGTCATGTTGAATATAACAGTGTTTATCTTCCGTTATGCTCTGTTACACCGGTGACAAGACAAGCCTTCAGAATGTGATGTGGTTAACAACTACAGAAACAAACAAATGCATTTCTGTGACTATTCCATTGGTTCCAATAATCAAGTATATTAGTGGATAGAAAATGTGTGTTATTTTGAGCCAGGAGTGGTGTGGTACTGATACTAAATGTCTTCCCCACCCTTAGTCATCTCTAGTCTGGCAGCCAGAGCTGTTAATTGGTGTATATGTCATCTGATTCCTGACTGTGGGTAGTCTAGGGAGATACAGACAGGGTTTTACAATCCATCACCTCTTTCTTCTCTTCTCTCTCTTCTCTACACCAATGTCAATTCAGCCACTCTTTTTTAGATTTAGTCTAGTCTTTGACATTTTGACAAAAATATTATTAAGTCTTAGTCACATTTTTGTCATTTGAATTATGATTTGGTCTAATTATTGTGTAAATGACTAAAACAGTGGGACATTTTAGTCAACTAAATGCCCTTCCATTTTAGTCACATCACATTTGTATTGACTTATTCGTCTTTAGTAAACATAAATCGTGGATTTCCATGTGCTCAAACATACATAGTTTTCTGCATAACATCCTATTCTCTTCCCAACAGCAGAAATATGACAAACATATAGAATAAGAATATTATAGAATAATTTTCTGGCCATATAAATTCCTAATTCGGTCTATATAGATATTGCACATTACATACAAAACATACCACAGAATGTTTGTTGCACTCTAATTGGGGAGACCAATTTCGTAGTAATGGCTGGAGCAGAATCAGTGGAATGGTATCAAATCTATCAAACACATGGTTTCCATGTGAGAGGCACAATCACCAAATGATGCTGCAAAGTAGTATGGGTTGCACCTCCATCACTCGGTCACGTCATTGCCATTGTTGTTAACGTTCCACAGATGCCACATTGATGTCCAAAAGTAGAATTGGAGCTAATGACTGTTTCGCCCAGTGATGTAGTCGAGTCACAAAACTTTGAGTCCGAATCTAGTCCCAAGTGTCCTGTCCTCTATTCCATGTCCGAGTCACCAATGGTCGAGTCTCGAGGTGAGTCACAAGTACCGTGCTTTTACACCTGCATTGTTTGCTGTTTGGGGTTTTAGGCTGGGTTTCTGTACAGCACTTTGAGATATCAGCTGACGTACGAAGGGCTATATAAATAAATTTGATTTGATTTGATTTACCTATGGTTGAAGTCTGATTTCCCTGAAGTTGTCCAAGTGCTGACGTCTGAGTCACTTAGTCCATATTAACTCAAAATAAAGTTATTTACCCAGTCAGATATAGTATAGTGGCAAGAGGGATTTAGTCAATGAATTGTTTGCTATCTATTTTCCTTTCTTTCTGTGCCACCAAATGTTTGCACATAAGAGAGAAATGGAGATAGAGGGAGTCTGTAGAGATTCCTAAAATGTGTTTTAAATCCCAATAAAAGAGTTTCAAATCACTGGTAGGACACGTCGACGGGGAAAATGGGTCCTTTCACTTTGATGTATTCTGGAGCAATCAGTTATACCTGAGTGGTGATTACCATGGGCCTGCTGGGCTGTGACCACACCCCAATCCCATCAACACAATTGAATTTCAGGGCCCAATCTGTATTTCCCCACGTGCCAGCCACGCAATCCTGCAGAGTGAGGGGAAAAATAATGTTCATGTGAACTGCCTGCTTAGAATTCAAATGAAGAGGACATTTGTTTACTTGCTACCAACATAAAGCCGCCTCCTCCTCACCTCATAGTGTAGGTAGATGGTTATTGTCGCTGTTATCCACTCTTCTGTAGATGTTGTTGGTTAATTTCTTTAACAAATGATCAGGTCTATATAATTATCAAACATACATTAGTAACGGAAAAGAAACAGACTCTTTGTAAAAGTATTCAAATGATCTTTTGGTAATGCAATTTTAGGCAGAGGTTGGTAGAGAGTACAGTATATGATACCTCTCCCTAGGTTCTGCAAATGTCTAAGACATCCTGTAACTCATATAGCCTCTCCCAGTCCTCCTTGCGTGAGTTTCCCTGGCAACAACATTTTAATACATCTACCCTCCCCCTGACAGCAGCAACCATCTTATCAGCAATTAAAAGCTCAGAAGTAGGTTTGACCCGAAAATTGACCTTTCATGCCAAGTATAAGGTCATAACAAGGTGAACGAGTCTAAGCATCTTCTGACAGGTGGCTGTTTTCATCAGGCCTGTGTTCTCGGGCAACCACTCGGGCAACCAGTCGTATTCTCTTCAATGTTACTGTATTGCCGCTGCTGTATCATCAAATGAATTATCTATAGGAGTCTCAGAGATGGTAGCTTATCGGAGATAGAAATAATGAACCGTCCGCGTTCAACCACGTTGTGCGCTGTGTTCAAGCATTCACAAAACCTTGCTAGCTTGATAGTTAGTTAGCATCTAGGCCAGCTGCTGTGACAAGCAGCTTTTCAGACTTTTGGTTGTCAGGATAGCTGGACATACAGTACAAGCACAACAGGTGTCACATCCGCTCTGACATCAACAATATGAGGACAGCCCACAACATGTCGCAGACCTGCATTAACTCAAGCACACTCTTCCAGTCCCTGCCTCATTTAGTTTACTTTTCACGTACACCATTTATTAAGAAAGAGAGATAGAGAGAGGATAAAATATAGTGTGAGAGAGATAAATATTACCAGGGTCACGTTCAATTGGAAAACATTCTTGAATGTTGCAGATAGACATTCTGTGAATAGAGTCAATGTTATTTCTGTTGAAGAAGCATGTTTCTCTACACCGCATATTTCTATCTGAACATTCCAAAACGTTGTGACCTGCTGAACGTTCCCCAGATTGCTAGCTGGTCCTTCTGTAGCTCAGTTGGTAGAGCATGGCGCTTGTAACGCCAGGGTAGTGGGTTCGATCCCCGGGACCACCCATACGTAGAATGTATGCACACATGACTGTAAGTCGCTTTGGATAAAAGCGTCTGCTAAATGGCATATATTATTATATATTATTATATTATGTAATATGACCAGTGGTGGAAAAAGTACCCAATCGTCATACTTGAGTAAAAGGAAAGATACCTTAATAGAAAACAAGTAAAAGTAAAAGTAACCCAGTAAAATATGTATTGGGTTAAGTCTAAAATTATTTGATTTTAAATATACTGGACTTAACTATTAAAAGTATATGTAATTGCTCAAATATACATACAGTAAGTATCAAAAGTAAAAGCATAAATAATTTCAGATTCCTTATATTAAATGTACGGATAGCCAGGGGCAAACTCCAACACTCAGCACCCCAACACTCAAACAAGATTTACATCAAAGCATATGTGTTAGTGAGTCCACCAGATCAGAGGCAGTAGGGATAACCAAGGATGTTCTCTTGATAAGTGACTATTTTCCTGTCCTGCTAAGCATTCAAAATATATAATTACTTTTGGGTGTCAGGGAAAATGTATAGAGTAAAGTACATGATTTTCCTTAGGAATGTAGTGAAGTAAAAGCAGCAGCTTCTCTTCCTGGGGTCCATACAAACCACAAAACATTACATAATACACAACATTTAAACAAGAACAGCTCAAGGACAGAGAAACTATTTTAAGACACACATATCCTACATATCAATACATGCACACAAACTATCTTTGTCAAATAGGGGGAGAAGTCAGGGCACATGACTGAGAAAGGTGCAGCAGTCAGTCTCTCCTCAACTCAGGGCACATGACTGAGAAAGGTGCAGCAGTCAGTCTCTCCTCAACTCAGGGCACATGACTGAGAAAGGTGCAGCAGTCAGTCTCTCCTCAACTCAGGGCACATGACTGAGAAAGGTGTAGCAGTCAGTCTCTCCTCAACTCAGGGCACATGACTGAGAAAGGTGCAGCAGTCAGTCTCTCCTCAACTCAGGGCACATGACTGAGAAAGGTGCAGCAGTCAGTCTCTCCTCAACTCAAGGCACATGACTGAGAAAGGTGCAGCAGTCAGTCTCTCCTCAACTCAGGGCACATGACTGAGAAAGGTGCAGCAGTCAGTCTCTCCTCAACTCAGGGCACATGACTGAGAAAGGTGCAGCAGTCAGTCTCTCCTCAACTCAGGGCACATGACTGAGAAAGGTGCAGCAGTCAGTCTCTCCTCATCTCAGGGCACATGACTGAGAAAGGTGCAGCTGTCAGTCTCTCCTCAACTCAGGGCACATGACTGAGAAAGGTGTAGCAGTCAGTCTCTCCTCAACTCAGGGCACATGACTGAGAAAGGTGCAGCAGTCAGTCTCTCCTCAACTCAGGGCACATGACTGAGAAAGCTGCAGCAGTCAGTCTCTCCTCAACTCAGGGCACATGACTGAGAAAGGTGCAGCAGTCAGTCTCTCCTCAACTCAGGGCACATGACTGAGAAAGGTGCAGCAGTCAGTCTCTCCTCAACTCAGGGCACATGACTGAGAAAGGTGCAGCAGTCAGTCTCTCCTCAACTCAGGACACATGACTGAGAAAGGTGCAGCAGTCAGTCTCTCCTCAACTCAGGACACATGACTGAGAAAGGTGCAGCAGTCAGTCTCTCCTCAACTCAGGGCACATGACTGAGAAAGGTGCAGCAGTCAGTCTCTCCTCAACTCAGGGCACATGACTGAGAAAGGTGCAGCAGTCAGTCTCTCCTCAACTCAGGGCACATGACTGAGAAAGGTGCAGCCTAAACAAATAGTCCAGAGGTAGCCTACTTTAAAAATGGACCCTTTAGTCTCAGGAAAAGAGGGAGACTTGGCTACATTGTATACAGAACCTGTATATGAAATACAATTGGATAAGTGGGAGGGTTGAGCGAGACTACAATTTCATAGACATCCTACTTTTCTATCGCCTCTCAAGGGAGAGAAAAACATAGCTAGACTGTTGTTTTACTATTTAACTCGATGCTGCTATTGTTTTAAATATCATTAAGCAACTTGTGTTTCTTAACAAGGAAAAGGTTAACTAACTACAAGATGGGTGGTGACTGGTTAGAGTCGCCTGTGCGATGTGTATAATTGTAGTCGGAGCTGGAGCAGAGCCTGTCTGCCCACACTAATCGCTTGCTCCCCCGCAGCACACCAGCTGATGTAGGCTGTGTTTGCCGGGTGTGACGCCTCCTTCCCACTGCTGAACATAACTGCGCTGCACATCTGTGCTGCGAATATTAGTTGTCACTTAAAAGCTCTCAATCTCTCCAAAAACTCATGTCCAGACCACTTAGTAGTCAGATTTTAGTCACAGAGATCATTTTGTAGTTTTTGTTTAGTTATAGTTTTTTAAGGGTCTATTTAGTCAGTTATAATCTCGTCAATTGCCACTGAAAAATAGGTGTTTGCCGAATATTTTTGTCACTTTTTTTGTTGACGAAATTAACATTGCTCTACCACATCACATCTCTCCTTTCTCCTTTCTTCTGCATCCCTCAATTACTTCTCTCCTCACTTCTCTCATCCCTCTCCTCACATCACTATCACCTCTTCTCTTTTCTTCCCCAAATTTCCTCCATCACCTCACTCCATCATGCCCTGTATAAAAGTCTGGGTGGTGCTGTGCCTATTGAGATAAGCTCATCAAAATGTATCTGTTTCATGATGTCCTACTGCATGGATCACTCATCTGAGGCTTTCAAAGGCTGTTTGGGCAGTTTATTGGTTTCATTGTGCATAATATCTATTTTCTCTCCACATATTCTCTCTCTCTCTCTCTCTTACTCCCTCTCATGCTCTCACTCTCTCTGTTGTATCCAATCAGGCGGGCGCTGCATTGCAGTTCAGAAAGGGAGGAGGGAGATATTCTATAGGGAGAGAGGAGGGAGGGAAAGCAAAAGAGTGAATGGAAGGAGCGAGGGGGAGACGAGCAATACGGGGAGAGAATAGGCTAATGGGGGATGAAGGAGAGATGGGTGAAGAGAGAAAGAGGAGTGCTAGCTGCACAATAGAGCAGACAGATTACACTGGATACAAAAGAGAGAGGGAACAGAAAAGAGAGACGGGAAGCAATTTGGATGAAAAGGAAACTGTTAGAGGAGAAATGGAGCTGGAAGTCTGTACAAGTCTTACCCTCAGTGTGGAACAACAATGGTACTGAGCATATTACGATGTTTCACACCAGACAGTGGGGAGAATTTTTACTCTACATATCTCTATTTGTTGATACCTCTGATACCTTTGCACCACAACTTGGTCATTGCATCCACAGAGAGGTTCATATACCCTGTTGCAGGATTTTTTTCTTAGCTCTAGGGATTTAAAATATATATATATATATTTTCACCTTTATTTAACCAGGTAGGCTAGTTGAGAACAAGTTCTCATTTGCAACTGCGACCTGGCCAAGATAATGCATAGCAGTGTGAACAGACAACACAGAGTTCCACATGGAGTAAACAAGACAAAAACACAGTAGAAAAAAAGGGGGAGTCTATATACAATGTGTGCAAAAGGCATGAGGAGGTAGGCGAATAATTACAATTTTGCAGATTAACACTGGAGTGATAAATGATCAGATGGTCATATACAGGTAGAGATATTGGTGTGCAAAAGAGCAGAAAAGTAAATAAATAAAACAGTATGGGGATGCGGTAGGTGAAAATGGGTGGGCTATTTACCAATAGACTATGTACAGCTGCAGCGATCGGTTAGCTGCTCAGATAGCTGATGTTTGAAGTTGGTGAGGGAGATAAAAGTCTCCAACTTCAGCGATTTTTGAAATTCGTTCCAGTCACAGGCAGCAGAGTACTGGAACGAAAGGCGGCCAAATGAGGTGTTGGCTTTAGGGATGATCAATGAGATACACCTGCTGGAGCGCGTGCTACGGAAGGGTGTTGCCATCGGACCAGTGAACTGAGATAAGGCGGAGCTTTACCTAGCTCCTCAAGACCTTGATTAGCTGAATCAGGTATTAGAATACAGCTGGAGCGGGCCTTCCATGTAACTCAGCAGTCTAAGGCACTGCATCGCAGTGTTGCGGCATTACTACGTGCACAATTGACCCAGCATCGTCCGGCTTTACTTGGTTCATCGCGCTCTAGCGACTCCTTGTGGTGGGCCAGGTGCCTGCAGGCTGACGACAGTCATCACTTGAATGGTGTTTCCTCCAACACATTGGTGCGGGGGGGTGTTAAGAAGCGTGGCTTGGCTGGTCATGTTTCGGAAGAAGCATGACTCAACCTTCGCCTCTCCCGAGTCCATTTTGGTGTTGCAGCGTTGAGACAAGATCATAATCACGAAATTGGGGAGAAAAGGGTAGATAAAAAAATATAAAATAATAAAAACCTGCACTTTTGCTCTCCAGGAGGAGGGTTTGCAAGCCAGCACTTCTTTGGGGCTTTAGATCATAGATTTTCCAATATCCGAGATGGTACATAGAAGGAAACGGTTTGGTATTTTCTGCTAATGTCTCTGTTACTGTATGAACAAGAACTGGAGAAAGTGGGAAAGGAGATGGTGGGAGAGAGGGAGATGGCTGGGGAAAGTGGGAAAGGAGGGTGAGAGAGAGGGAGATGGCGGGGAAAGGGGTAAAGGAGGGTGAGAGAAAGGGAGATGGCTGGGGAAAGTGGGAAAGGAGGGTGAGAGAGAGGGAGATGGCTGGGGAAAGTGGGAAAGGAGGGTGAGAGAGAGGGAGATGGCTGGGGAAAGTGGGAAAGGAGGGTGAGAGAGAGGGAGATGGCTGGGGAAAGTGGGAGAGGGAGATGGCTGGGGAAAGGGGAAAGGAGGGTGAGAGAGAGGGAGATGGCTGGGGAAAGTGGGAAAGGAGGGTGAGAGAGAGGGAGATGGCTGGGGAAAGTTGGAAAGGAGGGTGAAAGAGAGGGAGATGGCTGGTTAAAGTGGGATAGGAGGGTGAGAGAAAGGGAGATGCTGGGGGAAGTGGGAAAGGAGGGTGAGAGAGAGGGAGATGGCTGGGGAAAGTGGGAAATGAGGGTGAGAGAGAGGGAGATGGCTGGGGAAAGTGGGAAAGGAGGGTGAGAGAGAGGGAGATGGCTGGGGAAAGTGGGAAAGGAGGGTGAGGGAGATGCTGGGGAAAGTGGGAAAGGAGGGTGAGAGAGAGGGAGATGGCTGGGGAAAGTGGGAAAGGAGGGTGAGAGAGAGGGAGATGGCTGGGGAAAGTGGGAAAGGAGGGTGAGAGAGAGGGCTGGGGAGATGGCTGGGGAAAGTGGGAAAGGAGGGTGAAAGAGAGGAGATGGCTGGTTAAAGTGGGATAGGAGGGTGAGAGAAAGGGAGATGCTGGGGGAAGTGGGAAAGGAGGGTGAGAGAGAGGGAGATGGCTGGGGAAAGTGGGAAATGAGGGTGAGAGAGAGGGAGATGGCTGGGGAAAGTGGGAAAGTAGGGTGAGAAAGAGGGAGATGGCTGGGGAAAGTGGGAAAGGAGGGTGAGAGAGAGGGAGATGGCTGGGGAAAGTGGGAAAGGAGGGTGAGAGAGAGGGAGATGCTGGGGGAAGTGGGAAAGGAGGGTGAGAGAGAGGGAGATGGCGGGGAAAAGGGGTAAAGGAGGGAGAGAGAGAGGTAGATGGCTGGGGAAAGTGGGAAAGGAGGGTGAGAGAGAGGGAGATGGCTGGGGAAAGTGGGAAAGGAGGGTGAGAGAAAGGGAGATGGCTGGGGAAAGTGGGAAAGGAGGGTGAGAGAGAGGGAGATGCTGGGGGAAGTGGGAAAGGAGGGTGAGAGAGAGGGAGATGGCTGGGGAAAGTGGGAAAGGAGGGTGAGAGAGAGGGAGATGGCTGGGGAAAGTGGGAAAGGAGGGTGAAAGAGAGGGAGATGGCTGGTTAAAGTGGGAAAGTGGGAAAGGAGGGTGAGAGAAAGGGAGATGCTGGGGGAAGTGGGAAAGGAGGGTGAGAGAGAGGGAGATGGCTGGGGAAAGTGGGAAATGAGGGTGAGAGAGGGAGATGGCTGGGGGAAAGTGGGAAAGGAAAGGGGTGAGGGTGAGAGGGGAGATGGCTGGGGAAAGTGGGAAAGGAGGGTGAGAGAGAGGGAGATGGCTGGGGAAAGTGGGAAAGGAGGGTGAAAGAGGGGAGAGAGATGGCTGGGGAAAGTGGGATAGGAGGGTGAGAGAAAGGGAGATGCTGGGGGAAGTGGGAAAGGAGGGTGAGAGAGAGGGAGATGGCTGGGGAAAGTGGGAAATGAGGGTGAGAGAGGGAGATGGCTGGGGAAAGTGGGAAAGGAGGGTGAGAGAGAGGGGGAGAGATGGCTGGGGAAAGTGGGAAAGGAGGGTGAGAGAGAGGGAGATGGCTGGGGAAAGTGGGAAAGGAGGGTGAGAGAGAGGGGAGATGCTGGGGGGGAAGTGGGTGAAGGAGGGTGAGAGAGAGGGAGATGGCTGGGGAAAGTGGGAAAGGAGGGTGAGAGAGAGGGAGATGGCTGGGGAAAGTGGGAAAGGAGGGTGAAAGAGAGGGAGATGGCTGGTTAAAGTGGGATAGGAGGGTGAGAGAAAGGGAGATGCTGGGGGAAGTGGGAAAGGAGGGTGAGAGAGAGGGAGATGGCTGGGGAAAGTGGGAAATGAGGGTGAGAGAGAGGGAGATGGCTGGGGAAAGTGGGAAAGGAGGGTGAGAGAGGGAGATGGCTGGGGAAAGTGGGAAAGGAGGGTGAGAGAGGGAGATGGCTGGGGAAAGTGGGAAAGGAGGGTGAGAGAGGGAGATGGCTGGGGAAAGTGGGAAAGGAGGGTGAGAGAGAGGGAGATGGCTGGGGAAAGTGGGAAAGGAGGGTGAAAGAGAGGGAGATGGCTGGTTAAAGTGGGATAGGAGGGTGAGAGAAAGGGAGATGCTGGGGGAAGTGGGAAATGAGGGTGAGAGAGAGGGAGATGGCTGGGGAAAGTGGGAAAGGAGGGTGAGAGAGAGGGAGATGGCTGGGGAAAGTGGGAAAGGAGGGTGAGAGAGGGAGATGGCTGGGGAAAGTGGGAAAGGAGGGTGAGAGGAGGGAGATGGCTGGGGAAAGTGGGAAAGGAGGGTGAGAGAGAGGGAGATGGCTGGGGAAAGTGGGAAGGGAGGGTGAGAGAGAGGGAGATGGCTGGGGAAAGTAAAGAGGGAGGGGTTCTGGAGGCCTTACTGAATTGGGAATAATTTGTACACAGGTGATGGAAAAAGAAAGATAAGAATAAAAAGGGGAGAGATGGAGAGATGGATATGGGATATGGACAGAGAGAAGGTATGTTTCGGAGTAGTCAGTAGAGAAATAACTGCAGAGATAAAAGCAGACAGTGACAGAATGTTTTAAAAAATGGAGAGCAAGAAAAATGTAAAGAAAATTGTGAAAACAGTGAGAGGGAGAGTGAACGATAGAGGGAGGAGGGTGGAGTATATGGATGGGTGAGGTTGCCTCATTACAGAGTAAACACTGGAACAGGAGCCCATCCACTGGAGGATATTGTATTTCACACACACACACACACACACACACACACACACACACACACACACACACACACACACACACACACACACACACACACACACACACACACACACACACACACACACACACACACACACACACACACACACACACACACACACACACACACACACACTTTCTCAATCCCGCTCCCATCCTTTCTCTAACCCACACACACACACACACACACACTTTCTCTCGCTCTCCTTTCTCTAACCCGAAAACCAAAACAAAGGTCAGTTGAGTGAGCAAAGAAAACAGATAGTGTC
Source organism: Oncorhynchus gorbuscha (assembly GCF_021184085.1). Lineage (NCBI taxonomy): Eukaryota > Metazoa > Chordata > Actinopteri > Salmoniformes > Salmonidae > Oncorhynchus > Oncorhynchus gorbuscha. The sequence continues at coordinate 37,001,413 of NC_060174.1, forward strand.
TGGTGAGAGAAAGTGAAAGTCACCTGGGTTGTGCCATCTTTCTCACACATACATTTCCCTTTGGAAATACCTGGATTTCTGCATAAATTGGTCATAAAATGTGATCTGATCTTCTTCTAGGTCACAAAAATAGACAAACACTGTCTGCTTAAACTAATAACACACAAACAATTATACGTTTTCATCTCTTTATTGAACACAGTGTAGACCTTAACAGTTCAGGGTGAGAAAAGTATGTGATCCCTTGGATTTATTAACTGGTTGACCCTCCTTTGGCAGCAATAACCTCAACCAAACTTTTTCTGTAGTTGCCGAACAGACCTGCATAACGGTCAGGAGGAATTTCTGGACCATTCCTCTTTACAAAACTGTTTCAGTTCAGCAGTATTCTTGGGATGTCTGATGTGAACTGCTCTCTTGAGGTTATGCCACAGCATCTCAATCGGGTTGAGGTCAGGACTGACTGGGCCACTCCAGAAGGTGAATTTCTTCTGTTGAAGCCATTCTGTTGTTGATTTACTTTTGTATTTTGGGTCGAAGTCTTGATGTATCACCCAACTTCTGTTGAGCTTAAATTGGCAGACAGATAACCTAACATTCTCCTGCAAAATATCTTGAGAAACTTGGGAATTCATTTTTCTGTCGATGATAGCAAGCTGTCAAGGTCCTGAGGGAGCAAAGCAGCCCCAAACCATGATGCTCCCGCCACCATACTTTACAGTTGGGATGAGGTTTTGATGTTGGTGTGCTGTGCCTTTTCTCCACACATAGTGTTGTGTGTTCCTTCCAAACAACTCAACAGTAGTTGCATCTGTTCACAGAATATTTTGCCGGTAGCGCTGTGGAACTTCCAGGTGCTCTTTTGAAAACTTCAGACATGCAACAATGGTTTTTTTCAACAGCAGTGGCTTCTTTCTGTGGTGTCTCCATTTTTAGACAATTTGTCTTACCATGGACTGATGAACGTCAAAGCTTTTAGAGATACTTTTGTAACCATTTCCAGCTTTATGCAAGTCAACAATTCTTAATCGTAGGTCTTCTGAGATCTCTTTTGTTCGAGGCATGGTTCACATCAGTCAATGCTTCTTGTGAATAGCAAACTCAAATGTTGTGAGTGTTTTTTATAGGGAGAGGCAGCTCTAACCTTCATCTCCAATCTCGTCCCATTGATTGGACTCCAGGTTAGCTGACTCCTGACTCCAATTAGCTTTTGAAAAAGTCATTAGCCCAGGGGTTCACATACCTTTCCCCCACCCTACACTGTGAATGTTTAAATGATGTATTCACTATAGACAAGAGAAATACAATCATTTGTGTGTTATTCGTTTAAGCACACTAGGTTTGTCTATTGTTGTGATCAGATCAAATTTGATGACCTATTTATGCAGAAATCTAGATAATTACACAGTTCACATACTTTCTTGCCACTGTACCTGTTTAATGGAGTAGATACATTCTGTCAGAGAGAGAGAGAGAAAGAGAAGAGTAATCTCGGTTAACCCAGAACTAAAGTCTCACGTTATTGGTCAGCTGGTTCACAGTTTGTAGGAACCATGTTTCCCATCAATGTATTCTTGCTCTATCGCGCTCTCTCGCTCTCTTTCGCTCTCTCTCGCTCTCTTTCGCTCTCTCTCGCTCTCTCTCGCTCTCTTTCGCTCTCTCTCGCGCTCTCTCGCTCTCTCTCTCGCTCTCTGTCTGTATCTCGCCCTCTGTCTGTCTGTTTGTCTATTTCTTTGTCCGTTCCTTTTAACTTCTATTTTCTATCTGAGTCTCTCTCTTCATCTTTGCATTTTAGACCATCTCTGTTGCAGTGAAAGTCACCCAGAATAGTAACTTTGGTGAGGTGTTGTTAATATATTGTATTATTCTAAGGATAGCATGTTATAGGTTCAGTTTAGCTATTGGCCTTAAACATTTGATTGAAGGAGAGTGAAGGAGAGTGAAGGAGGGCAGAAAACCATTTTGGAGTTTATTACAGACTGAATGCAGCAGTAGACAATGGCATTAGATGAAATATGCTGTACAGAATCTATCTGAATCAACTAGGCCCTACAGCCAAGAGGGCAATTCCTACGACAAACTACGACAGACAAAATGAGAGAGAAAAAAATCCAGAAAATCACATTGTAGGATTTTTAATGAATTTCTTAGCAAATTATGGTGGAAAATAAGTATTTGGTCAATAACAAAAGTTTATCTCAATACTTTGTTAAATACCCTTTGTTCGCAATGACAGAGGTCAAACGTTTTCTGTCTTCACAAGGTTTTCACACACTGTTGCTGGTATTTTGGCCCATTCCTCCATGCAGATCTCCTCTAGAGCAGTGATGTTTTGGGGCTGTTGCTGGGCAACACGGACTTTCATCTCCCTCCAAAGATTTTCTATGGGGTTGAGATCTGGAGACTGACTACAGAACTTGCACAATTGGTGGCTGACTAAATACTTTTTTGCCCCACTGTATATATCCACAGGTACACCTCCAAATGACTCAAATGATGTGAACTAGCCTATAAGAAGCTTCTAAAGCCATGACATCATTTTCTGGAATTTTCCAAGCTGTTAAAAGGATGGACATGCTTTGGTGCGAAAAGTGCAAATCAATCCCAGAACAGCAGCAAAGGACCTTGTGGAGATGCTGGAGGAAACAGGTACAATAGTATCTATATCCACAGAAAAACAAGTCCTATATTGACATATCCTGAATGGCCACTCAGGAAGGAAGAAGCCACTGCTCCAAAACCACCATAAAAAAGCCATACTAGAGTTTGCAACTGCACATGGGGACAAAGATCGTACCTTTTGGAGAAATGTCCTCTGGTATGATGAAACAAAAATAGAACTGTTTGGCCATAATGACCATCGTTGTGTTTGGAGGAAAAAGGGGGAGGCTTGCAAGCCGAAGAACACCATTCCAACCGTGAAGAATGGGGATGACAGCATCATGTTGTGGGGGTGCTTTGCTGCAGGAGGGACTGGTGCACTTCACAAAATAGATGGTATCATGAGGATGGGAAAATTACATGGATATATTGAAGCAATATCTCAAGACATCAGTCAGGAAGTTAAAGCTTGGTCGCAAATGGGTCTTCCAAATGGACAATGACCCCAAGCATACTTCCAATATTGTGGCAAAAAGGCTCAAAGACAACAAAATCAAGGTATTGGAGTGGCCATCACAAAGCCCTAACCTTAATCCTATAGAAAATATGTGGGCAGAACTGAAAAAGCATGTGCGAACTAGGAGGCCTACAAACCTGTTGGACCCTTTTTAAACAATTTAAAGGCAAAGCTACTATATACTAATTGAGTGTATGTAAACTTCTGACACACTGGGAATGTGATGAAATAAATAAAAGCTGAAATAAATCATTCTCTCTAATATTATTCTGACATTTCACATTTTTTAAATTAAGTGGTGATACTAACTGACCTAAGACAGGGACATTTTACTTGGATTAAATGTCAGGATTTGTGAAAAACAAATTTAAAATATATTTGTATGTAAAATCCAGACTTAAACTTTATAATTTGGCCCATATATTAAAACAGTGATTTAATTTAAGCCCAAATACAATGTCATTGGTGGAATAATACAAACATTAATTTGAATTAATCTTATAAAAAAATCGGACAAAATATCTTTCTTGTAAACTTGCTCCAAGATCACCTTCACTCTCATCTCTCCTTCATTCTCCGCTCTTCCTCACTCTTCCTCCCACTTCTCTCTCTTCTTCCACTCCATTGCTCTGATGCCCCAGGAGTAAAGCAGGACTGCACAGCTTCCTCTCCCACTGAGTGAGAAAAATCTGTGTGAGGTATGAACATATGGCTAAGCAATGCTCTCCCTTCTGTAGTAAGAACACAGGTCATATTTGGTCAAGTTGGTGGTGCAGAGAAAGAATCTATTCTCAGACAACTTCAGCTTGGTACATGAAAGACTGTCAAACTGGAACCATTTAACTCTCATGTTGTCACCACCTCTTGCTCCCGGACATGGCAGGTCTACTGTCTCTCCTATGAAAAACTCCTTGTCAACCGGATGAAACTGCCTATAGAAAGGAGGTCAGTGACCTGACAGTGTGGTGTCAGGACAACAACATCTCCCTCAACGTCAGCAAGACAAATGAGGTGATCATGGACTACAGGAAACAGAGAGCCGAACACGCCCCCATCCATATTGACGGGGCTTGTAGTGGAGCGGGTCGAGAACTTCAAGTTCCTTGTTGTCTACATCACTAAGGAATTAACACGTTCCACACACACCAACATAGTCATGAGAAAGGAACAATAATGCCTCTTCCCCCAGGAGGCTGAAACGATTTGGCATGGGCAGCTACACCATTGAGAGCATCTTGACTGGCTGCATCACCGTTTGACATGGCAACTGCTTGGCATCCGACAGCAAGGCACTACAGAGGGTAGGGCAAATGGCCCAATACATCACTGGGGCCAAGCTTTCTGCCATCCAGTACCTCTATACCAGATGGTGTTAGAGGAAGGCCCTAACAATTGTCAAAGACTCCAGCCACCTGAGCCATAGACTGTTCTCTCTCTGCTATTACACGACAAGCTGTATAATTGCACCAAGTCAGGATCAACAGGCCCTGAACAGCTTCTGCCCCCAAGCCAAAAGACTACAAAATTGTTAACCAATAGCCACCCGGACTACTCTACCTATATTTACATATCAACCTCAATTACATATCAACCTCCTACCCCTGCACATCAACTCTGTATTGGTATCCCGTCTATACAGACAAGTTGCTGTTAGTCATTGTGTATTTATTCTTTGTGTAATAAATGTTTTCTATATATTTTTCAGAGAAACCAAAAACTGTCCAGTCTTGCAGATTATTATAGGACGTTTGTATAATACATTCACCTGATGTTGCAAGAAAGTTCCTAAGACACACGCTGTTCTTTAGTAACCTGTCTGGGATAGGGGGTAGCATTTTCCTGTTTGGATGAAAAGCGTGCCCAGAGTAAACTTCCTGCGACTCAGGCCCAGAAGCTAATATATGCATATTATTAGTAGTATTGGATAGAAGTTTCTGAAACTGTTTGAATGATGTCTGTGAGTATATTATAACTCATATGGCAGGCAAAAACCTGAGAAAGATCCAACCAGGAAGTGGGAAATCTAAGGTTTGTAGTTTTTCAACTCATTGCCTATCGAATATACAGTGTCTATGGGGTAATATTGCACTTCCCACGGCTTCCAGTAGATGTCAACAGCCTTTAGAACATTGTTTGAGGCTTCTACTGTGAAGGAGGGGGGTATGCGAGCTGATTCAACCAGAGGTCTGCCAGAGTGGCATGAGCTGATCACTCGTCTACACATGAGCGACCTGCGACCTGCGTTCCATTGCAATTCTAAAGACAAAGGAATTCTCCGGTTGGAACATTATTGAAGATTTATGTTATAAACATCCTAAAGATTGATTCTATACTTCGTTTGACATGTTTCTACAACTTTAATATAACTTTTTGAACTTTTTGTCTGAACATTCGCCTGGACTTGCCTGCGCCTCGTGAGTTTGGATTTGTTTACCAAACATGCTAACAAAAGGAGGTATTTGGACATAAATGATGGACTTTATCAAACAAAACAAACATTTATTATGGAACTGGGATTCCTGCAAGTGCATTCTGATGAAGATCATCAAAGGTAAATGAATATTTATAATGCTATATCTGACTTTTACCGACTCCACAACATGGCGGGTATCTGCATGGCTGGTTTTTGTGTCTGAGCGCCGTACTCAGATTATTGCATGGTTTGCTTTTTCCGTAAAGCTTTTTTGAAATCTGACACAGCGGTTGCATTAAAACCTCTTGATACTACCCATCACGGATCCGGGAGCGTAATCATCGCTTGAAACTAATTAGCATAACGCAGTGGACATAAATATCCCTAGAAAATGTTCCTATTCATGAAAATCAGAAATTAAATATATTGAGACACAGTTTAGCCTTTTGTTAATCACACTGTCATCTCAGATTTTCAAAATGCTTCACAGCCAACGCTATACAAGCATTTGTGTAAGTTTATCATAGCCTAGCATAGCATTATGCCCTGCTAGCAGCAGGCAACATTTTCACAAAAATAAGAAAAGCAATCAAATTAAATCATTTACCTTTGAAGAACTTCGGATGTTTTCACTCAGGAGACTCCCAGTTACATAGCAAATGTTCCTTTTTCCAAAATATTATTTTTGTAGGCGAAATAGCTCCGTTTGTTCTTTGGCTGAGAAATCGACCAGAAAATGCGGTCACTACAACGCTGAACTTTTTTCCAAATTAGCTCCATAATATCGACAGAAACATGGCAAACATTGTTTAGAATCAATTATCAAGGTGTTTTTCAAAATCTATTCAATAATATATCCACCGGGACAATTGGTTTCTCATTAGAAGCGATTGGAATAATGGCTACCTCTGTACTTTACGCAATATTTTCTGTGGGAGCCATCATGTGACCACTTGCTCAATGTGGTTCCTTATGGCTATTCTTCAACATAAATGCGTAAACATACGTCACAATGCTGTAGACACCTTGGGGAATACGTAGAAAGCGTAAGCTCGTTCGTAGCCCATTCACAGCCATATGAGGAGTCATTGGCATGCAGCGCTTTCAAAATATGAGGCACTTCCTTATTGGATTTTTATCTGGGTTTCGCCTGTAACATCAGTTCTGTTGCACTCACAGACAATATCTTTGCAGTTTTGCAAACGTTAGAGTGTTTTCTATCCAAAGCTGTCAATTATATGCATAGTCGAGCATCTTGTCGTGACAAAATATCCTGTTTAAAACGGGAACGTTTTTTATCCAAAAATGAAATACTGCCCCCAGAGTTTGAATTAAGGAAAAGTATATCTACAATTCTGTGTGTAATACTTGTATCTTTTATCAAAGTTTATTATGAGTATTTCTGTAAATTAATGTGGCTCTCTGAAAATTCACCGAATGTTTTCGAGGCACAACATTACTGACCCCTAAAGCGCAAATGTAAACTGGGATTTTTGGATATGAACATGAACTTTATCAAACAAAACATACATTTATTGTGTAACATGAAGTTCTATGAGTGCCATCTGATGAATATCATCAAAGGTTAGTGATTAATTTTATCTCTTTTCTGCTTTTTGTGACTCCTCTCTTTGACTGGAAAATGGCTGTGTGTGTTTTTGTGACTAAGCTCTGACCTAACATAATCATATGGTGTGCTTTCGCTGTAAAGCCTTTTTGAAATTGGAAACAATGGGTAGATTAACAAGAAGTTTTAATTCGGTGTATTGCACTTGGGAATGTATGAAAGTTACATATTTAAAAAAAATGTTTTTATTTTGCGCTCTGCCTTTTCAGCGGAATGTTGTTGAGGGGTTCCCCTTAAGAAGTTTTAACCTCTCTAGGGTATGTGGCATCCTAGCGTCCCATCTGGCCAACATCCAGTGAGATTAGAGAGCACCAAATTCAAATACAGAAATGCTCATTATAGAAATTCTGAAAACAAAACATAGGTTTAAAGATGATATTCTTGTTAATCCAACCACGGTGTCAGATTTATAAAATGCTTTTCTGGGAAAGCATACCTAGCCCAGAAAATACCTAGCCCAGAACATAGCCCAGCTGACAAATTATTACAAACAGTAACCAGCCAAGCAGAAGCGTTACAAAACTCAAAAATAGAGATACAATTAATCGCTTACCTTTGATGATCTTCATATGGTGGCACTCATAAAGTGTCTTTATATCCAAAAACCTCAGTTTTTTTCGCATGTTTTCTTCAGTAATCTACAGGCTCAAACGCAGTCAAAACAGGCAGACAAAAAATCCTAATTGTATCCGTAAAGTTCATAGAAACATGTCAAACGATGTTTATATTCAAACCTCAGGTTGTTTTTAGCCAAAGTGATCTATAATATTTCAACCGGACAATAACGCTGTCAATATAAAAGGTAAACAAGAAATGCACTCTCTCTGGATTGAGCATGAAAAAGCTCTTTGACACGTCAGCATCCACTCATTCAGACCGGTCTTACTCCCTCATTTATAATAATACAAGCCTGAAACAATTTCTAAAGACTGTTGACATCTAGTGGAAGGCATAGGAACTGTAAATTGAGTCCTAAGTCAATGGATACTGTAATGGCATTGAATAGAAAACTACAACCCCCCCCAAAAAAATACTTCCCAAATGGATTTTTCTCAGGTTTTCGCCTGCCATGTTTTCACCTCAACACTATTGTCCCCTCCAAGCTTGTCACCAAGCTTTGGACTCTGGGTCTGAACAACTCCTTCTGCAACTGGATCCTGGACTTCCTGACGGGCCAACCTCAGGTGGTGAGGGTTGGCAACATCCCCTCAGCCACGCTGACACTTAACACATTGGCCCAACAGGGGTGTGTACTTCGTCCCCTCCTGTACACCCTGTTTACCCACAACTGTGTGGCCACGCACAACTCCAAAACCATTATCAAGTTCGCTGACGACACAACGGTGGTAGACCTGATTACCGGTGACGATGAGTCAGCCTACAGGGAGGAAGTCAGGGACCTGGCAGTGTGGTGCCGGAGCAACAACCTCTCAACGTCAGCAAGGACAAGGAGCTGATGTGGACTACTGGAAATGGGGGGTGAGCATGCCCCCATCCACATAGATGGGGCGACAGTGGAGCAGGTAGACAGCTTCAAGTTCGTCGATGTCCAGGTCACTAAAAAACTTTAAATAATCCAAGCACACATGCACAGTAGTGAAAAAGGTGCGACAGTGCCTCTTAACCCTTAGGATGTTGAAAGAGTGTGGCATGGGCCTTCAAATCATATTGGCTGGTTGCATCACTGCTTGGTATGGCAATAGCACCGCCCTGGATCGCATGGCGACAGGCTCTTGAACAGCTTCTATCCCCAAGCAAACAACTGTTAAAAAGCTAACAAAATAGCTACACGGACTATCTGAGTTCAACTGTTATCTTTATAGACCTTTGATTTCAATCTTGCTCTGTCTCTATGCACAATCACAGGGCCCTACGTACTCACACACACTGTCACTCCAACACACACACAAATACTCACTGCATCATTTGCTCAGTCACACATAATATGCACATACATTTATACACACCCACACACACACTCACATGCAAGCTGCTGCTACTCTGTTTATCTTGTATCCTGTTGCCTAGTCACCTTACCCTTTACGTATCTACCTCCATCATTCCAGTATCCCTGCACATTGTAAATATGGTATTGGAACTGACTTTTTAAATATTTCCTCTATATAGTATGGTTACCTACTTACTTACTTATTTATTTTATTGTATATTTCATATTGTTTCTCATCTTTTATTTTTTTCAAGTTGAATAGTCAATTTTAACACAAAATGTGTTTTTTAGCTTAGTCTAAATTCCGCACCCATAAACATATTGTTGCATGCGTATGATGAAATGCTGTTCAAATGTCCTAAGCATGAAATAATGTGTAGGTTGTCAACATATGAAGTGTAAAACATATGGTTGCATTTGTATAATTAAAGTTAGAACCATTTCCCTTACAAAAAAACCCTTGTCTTCCAAAAAGGGTTATTCAAATCAAGACAACGAACTCTTTTGGAAATCTTTTTTTCTAAGAGTGTAGCTCAGTGGTCCACAGTGGGGTAACTAGAGGGAATGCTTTACCAACACATACACTATGTAGGTCCCCTTTGACAAACAGGTTTTACGTTATACATAACAAATATGTTTTTTTTTACATTGAAGTATGACTATGAATTAAACCTGTGGAATAAAATGCTGATCAGATGATCACTGATATCCTAAATACTGTATGGCACAGCTGGCTTCAGACCTGCTCTTGAGCCAGATACTTCAATACCTCCAGTTAACTTTGAGATCATGCATAATGTATCAAGATAGGGGCCTGAGGTGGAAGTTTGTGAGTCTGTTGCTGCAACCTCTTCTCTGGTCAAGGGTTTCTAAGTACCATCCTTGTGATTTGTTCTCTATGGCAGGAAATAATTGATCAATGATTACATTATTTGATAACTGTGAATTATTTAGGTCATTATAAGGTGTGCATGCTCTCTCTCCATCTCTCCTCTTTCCTTTCCTTTGCTCTGCACTGCGGTCTGTGCAGAGTGGGGTGTTAAGCTGTGTTTTAATTTGTTTGGGTATACACACACATACTGTATTACAAGCCACACCTAACTTTCCCTTGCTCTCTCCTCTCTCCCTCCAGAAATGTATGAAGTTCGATGCGGACGCTCCTATCTGGTTGTCTAAGCAGCGTATCCTGTGTACTTTGAATCACAGCCTGAAGGATGTGCTGAACTATGGCCTCTTCCAGCCAGCTTACAATGGAAAGGCTGGCAAGTTCCTGGACGAGGAGAGGCAACTGAATGAATACCCACTGCCTTCTGCTACACCTGTACCATACCTGGAGGTAGGCCTGCCCCCTCTCTCATTAACATACTTCTTCTATGTGTGTCTTATGGTGCGTATCAGTATGTGTTATCTGTGAATGTTTGTTTGTTTGTGCGTGTGTGCTTGAGTGTGTGTGTGTGTGTGTCATGATATTGTCATATGCCTTCTCCCATGAGAGACGAAACATTAGGAGCCGGATATCACCTGTCAATCATTCAATTATCTACTCTGTTCTGTGAGTTAGATATGTCTGCATGTGTGTGTGTGAGACTCAGCAGAGATAGTCACACTCTGACAGCAGTGTCCTCAGCTCCCAGATGTCATCTCTAACAGTCCAGTGTAGTCGATCATGGTTCATGATTATATAAAAACACAGCCAATGTGAAGATGTGGTGTTTTTAGTGAGTAAACGTCATTAGATCTCTCTCTGACAGGATTCTAGGTATAGAGAGAGTTCACTGGAGTGCACTCCAACCTTCTCCAGTGAATTGATTATATAATCCATTACTGGATTTATTAAAAGTCAGCCTACATTGTTTGAATACAAATGTTTAATTCCTGGGGGTTTTGAAAAGGTAATATTTTTCTTATATCTGTTTCTCGTGAGCAAAGTACAATGTTTCTCCCTATAAATACAAAATTGAGTGTTTTCTTCAGATGTCAAGGATGCAGCAACAGTAGGCTAGATGCTGTTGTTGCAGGTAGTTGTATCTTGTTCAGGTAGCAGAATGTCTGCAGGTAAATCTTGGCTGCCGTAGAATTGGTCTGAAGTCAGGGGGATATTGGTCTGAAGTCAGGGGGATATTGGTCTGAAGTCAGGGGGATATTGGTCTGAAGTCAGGGGGATATTGGTCTGAAGTCAGGGGGATATTGGTCTGAAGTCAGGGGGATATTGGTCTGAAGTCAGGGGGATATTGGTCTGAGGGGGATATTGGTCTGAAGTCAGGGGGATATTGGTCTGAAGTCAGGGGGATATTGGTCTGAAGTCAGGGGGATATTGGTCTGAAGTCAGGGGGATATTGGTCTGAAGTCAGGGGGATGATGGAGCTGGATTAAGCCCAAGGGTTTTACTGTGGCATGATGAAATCATGTTGTACAATTCCACCTTGGTGATAAAGGACAACTTCCTTATGTCTAATTTAATTCCTCATACTACAACGGGCACTATATTATTCCTAGCTTCAAGGGCGCCGTGCCTGGTTAATAAGATAGTTTGTGGGGTATACAGGTAACTGACAAAATAATAAAGTATATTGAAAGCAGATGCTTCCACACAGGTGTGCTTCCTGAGTTAAATAAGCAATTAACATCCCCTCATGCTTAGGGTCATGTGGTGGGCAGGCCATTACTTTGGCTACCATGGCTATGCCCCCATAGGATGACAATGCCCCACATCCACAGGGCTCGAGTATTCACTGCCATGGCAGTCTCAGTAGCCAGATCTCAACCCAATTGAACACTTATGGGAGTTTCTGGAGTGGTGCCTCAGACAGTGTTTTTCTGCCACCATCAACAAAACACCAAATGATGGAATTTCTCATGGAAGAATGGTGTCGTATCCCTCCAATAGAGTTCCAGACACCTGTAGAATCTATGCCAAGGTACAGTGCCTTGCGAAAGTATTCGGCCCCCTTGAACTTTGCGACCTTATGACATATTTCAGGCTTCAAACATAAAGATATAAAACTGTATTTTTTTGTGAAGAATCAACAACAAGTGGGACATAATCATGAAGTGGAACGACATTTATTGGATATTTCAAACTTTTTTAACAAATCAAAAACTGAAACATTGGGCGTGCAAAATTATTCAGCCCCCTTAAGTTAATACTTTGTAGCGCCACCTTTTGCTGCGATTACAGCTGTAAGTCGCTTTGGGTATGTTTCTATCAGTTTTGCACATCGAGAGACTGAAATGTTTCCCATTCCTCTTTGCAAAACAGCTCGAGCTCAGTCAGGTTGGATGGAGAGCATTTGTGAACAGCAGTTTTCAGTTCTTTCCACAGATTCTCGATTGGATTCAGGTCTGGACTTTGACTTGGCCATTCTAACACCTGGATATGTTTATTTTTGAACCATTGTAGATTTTGCTTTATGTTTTGGATCATTGTCTTGTTGGAAGACAAATCTCCGTCCCAGTCTCAGGTCTTTTGCAGACTCCATCAGGTTTTCTTCCAGAATGGTCCTGTATTTGGCTCCATCCATCTTCCCATCAATTTTAACCATCTTCCCTGTCCCTGCTGAAGAAAAGCAGGCCCAAACCATGATGCTGCCACCACCATGTTTGACAGTGGGGATGGTGTGTTCAGGGTGATGAGCTGTGTTGCTTTTACGCCAAACATAACGTTTTGCATTGTTGCCAAAAAGTTCAATTTTGGTTTCATCTGACCAGAGCACCTTCTTCCACATGTTTGGTGTGTCTCCCAGGTGGCTTGTGGCAAACTTTAAACAACACTTTTTATGGATATCTTTAAGAAATGGCTTTCTTCTTGCCACTCTTCCATAAAGGCCAGATTTGTGCAATATACGACTGATTCTTGTCCTATGGACAGAGTCTCCCACCTCAGCTGTAGATCTCTGCAGTTCATCCAGAGTGATCATGGGCCTCTTGGCTGCATCTCTGATCAGTCTTCTCCTTGTATGAGCTGAGGGACGGCCAGGTCTTGGTATATTTGCAGTGGTCTGATACTCCTTCCATTTCAATATTATCGCTTGCACAGTGCTCCTTGGGATGTGTAAAGCTTGGGAAATCTTTTTGTATCCAAATCCGGCTTTAAACTTCTTCACAACAGTATCTCGGACCTGCCTGGTGTGTTCTTTGTTCTTCATGATGCTCTCTGCGCTTTTAACGGACCTCTGAGACTATCACAGTGCAGGTGCATTTATACGAGAATTGATTACACACAGGTGGATTGTATTTATCATCATTAGTCATTTAGGTCAACATTGGATCATTCAGAGATCCTCACTGAACTTCTGGAGAGAGTTTGCTGCACTGAAAGTAAAGGGGCTGAATAATTTTGCACGCCCATTTTTTCAGTTTTTGATTTGTTATAAAAGTTTGAAATATCCAATAAATGTCGTTCCACTTCATGATTGTGTCCCACTTGTTGTTGATTCTTCACAAAAAATACAGTTTTATATCTTTATGTTTGAAGCCTGAATGTGGCAAAAGGTCGCAAAGTTCAAAGGGGCCGAATACTTTCGCAAGGCACTGTACATTGAAGCTGTTCTGGCTTGTGGTTGGCTGTGCGTTTTTATAGTATGGTATGTAGCTGTGTGTCTGTGTACTGTATGTCAGGCAGTCATAACTGACTGGTGTTTTATTTAACTCTATGTGAGAGGCTCTGCACATTTAGAAATATCTAACTACCCAGGGTTATGCTGTGTGTATGTGCGTATGATGGGTGTATGCTCCCGTGTTTGTCTGTGTGTATGTCTGTGTGTGTACAGTCAGCCAAGGGCCATGGTTTATAGTATTTGTCTCTCATGAAGATCCATCCCTGATGAAAAAAAAACAGCATAGACCAGCATAGGCTTGAATCCAGGCTTGTATTTTTGCTGGTGACCAGCCTTCGTTGTGTTTTTTTTCTGGAGACCATCCGTTGTTCTGTTTTTTGCTGGTGATCAGCCTTCGCAGTATTTTGGACTCTGGTCACCCGCTAAACCAGCAGCAAGTCACATTATGCTGGCTTGCAAAGTGATGTCCAACAATCCAACAGCTGTATCTTTCATTCAGCCGCAATCTGCATTCCGAATGACTGCCAGGGTTAGGAAGGTTATTTGGTACACCCATCTAGTACCGGGTTGGACCCACCTTTGCCTCCAGAACAGCCTGAATTCTTCAGGACATGGATTCCACATGGTGTCAGAAATGTTCTACAGGGATGTTGGTCCATGCTGAAGGGATGGCATCAGCAGTTGCTACAGATTGGAAGGCGGTACATTTACCGGCTCAATTTGGTCTCATGTAGCAAACTTGAAATGGTGTTTTTTACATTAGATGAAAGTGTCACGCCTGCTCCCGCTCTCAAACTCTGGCTCGAGAGCGCCTGACTCCCTATCATTATGCACAACCGGCCCCTTCATTACATACACCTGCATCTCATTGGACCCACCTGAACTCCATCATTATTTGAATGCCTCCCCTTTCTGTTTCCTCTGTTTTATCCCCGTGTCTGCATTGATGTCGTTACTTTATCCCCAGTACAGACGCTGTTCCTGTCCTGTTTCATGTCCGTAATTTTTTACATGTTTTCCCTGTACTTGCTTCCTGTACTTGCTTCCTGTCTCGATCCTCACAAAAAGTAGAGACTCAGAGCTAGAAAATGGTATATCATACACTACAGTTGAGGAACAATGAGAAAGTAATTCTGCGTTGAATGTTGATAAACCACGTTTGAGAAAATGTCCCTTGAATGTTTTGACACACCTACAGGAGAGCTCTTCTTTGTCTACACCCATTCAGCATCGTTCACAGCCTTAGCTCCACCCATCTCTTTATGGATTCACCAATATCCAATATCCACCCATCTCTTTATGGATTCCCATGTGAGGCCATGTACTAAACAACCAAATATTTCAGGACTAAAGGCTGGATTATACTACAGGTGTGTTCATAATTTAATCTGGAGTGCCAGAGTGTGCTCCGAGTGCACTCTGGGCATTCGTAAACTCAGAGCTTGTCAGATTGTCCATTGGCAAATTTGAGTGTTCAGAGCGCACTCTGGCCGTGGAGTAGGGTTGATCCAAGCATTCTGACCTAACAGCACTCAAGCACCCAAGCTAACTAGGTAATGTTGGCTAGCTTGCTAACTACTTCCAGATACAAATGAGAGAACAGCTCACTCTGACCATTTTACTCGCCCTATCAGAGCTGGTTTGGCTGTTTTTATGTTATAAAGAGCGTTGGTGACTGCAACTGGGTAACTGGAAACAATTTAGTTGCACTTTTTTGCCTACGTTTACTGACACCGGCCATATTCAACGGGTGTTGAGTGTTTGTAAATGTGCCAGTTATTCTGCCCTCTGGCACACTCAGACAAGAGTGATCTGAAATCGGAGTAGATAGCCAGAGCTAATATACTTGCTATGATTATGACAGTAGTCGTAGTGACGTCATGAACATTCTATTGAAATGGTTACTTGCATAGTGGTGTCTTTTATTTAGACATGTAGCTAGCTAGCTAAACAATGAACCACAATCTGCAGGTTTGCTAACCAACCAGGTTTAATGTCAGCTAGCTAACATTAGGCTATAACTAGCAATACAAATAGCTATGAGATACAAATAATATTACTACACAGATCATACACGTAACTTTAGCTAGCGAGACCACCAGCTAACATTAGCTAGCTAGCTAAGAGTACACTTTAACTTGAAATGAAAATGACTTTCTGACTAAATTTGAAATGTGGTATGAATAAACACAAAATTCTACGATGGATTTCTACACTGGAATTGAACATGCGACCCTCGGAGCCAGAACTTGCGGCATGCACTCATCCCCCATCCTCAACCACAACTCCTTAGCAAGTTGTAAGCCTACTTAATGGTAATAGCACTCACCGTTGCCCCAAGTGGCCAGCTTTGAAGGCATGTCCCGACATCCTGGGGACCTGGTTGAATGCTGAATACTGCCTTGGATCTCGAGTGGCCTGGCTAATAAGGGAGCACACATGATGGAAGCATGGAAATAAGCAAAAAAGTGAATGCATTTGATTGTGCATGTGTGCGTGCATTTTAGGAGTGTAATCTATGGGAGGGCAAAGGGCACTTTCACATGGGAGTAGGTATGTGCTGTAGTTGTATGAGAGTGGTCTTTACTGCAATCTCTGAAATAAAATTGATCAGTCACACACACACACACACACACACACACACACACACACACACACACACACACACACACACACACACACACACACACACACACACACACACACACACACACACACACACACACACACACACACACACACACACACACACACACACACACACAACCCCCTCTCAACCACCCCTCAACCACCTCTCAACCACCTCTCAACCCCAAGGTCTACAGTCTGACAGTGTTCAATGAGATCTGTTTATAAAATCTGTGTTTGTAACCAAACTAATAAACGTCCGGGCTGTGACAAGTTGAGAATGGAAGGCAGAAGATAACTTTTTTAAACATACTTCTCTAAATATGTTTTATTTACTTAATAATGAACTAGCAGACTAACTAACTAATTAACTAACCTTTGTGTGTTCCTCTCCCAGTTCCGCTATAAGAGACGGGTCTACACACAGACGCACCTGGATGACAAGCAGCTCTCCAAACTACACACCAAGGTAAGAACACACACACACACACACACACACACACACACACACACACACACACACACACACACACACACACACACACACACACACACACACACACACACACACACACACACACACACACACACACACACACACACACACACACACACACACACACACACAAGCAAGGTAAGACTGCACACCTGTGTTCCACACCAAGAACACCTGATCTTTCCATGACATAGAGTGACCAGATGAATCCAGGTGAAAGCTATGATCCCTTATTAATGTTACCTGTTAAATCCACTTCAATCAGTGTATATGAAGGGGAGGAGACAGGTTAAACCCTGAGAGTCAATTGACAAACCAGGGCTTCAATCTAAGTAACATAATAAAAAAATCCTCATCCTCAATTGGTCAGTTTAAGAGAGATCCATTTTATTGCTTTGGACGCGTCTCAATCTACCACATCTGCTTCTCGGTTCTCACACTTCCACATCTGCAGTGAGAGATGGAAGAGCTAGAGTGGTGTTTGTCAGACCATAAGACATCCCGAAAATTGGTCTTCACACAAAAAATATATAATATATACACTGCTCAAAAAAATAAAGGGAACACTTTAACAACACAATGTAACTCCAAGTCAATCACACCCCTGTGAAATCAAACTGTCCACTTAGGAAGCAACACTGATTGACAATACATTTCACATGCTGTTGTGCAAATGAAATAGACAACAGGTGGAAATTATAAGCAATTAGCAAGACACCCCCAATAAAGGAGTGGTTCTGCAGTTGATGACCACAGACCACTTCTCAGTTCCTATGCTGCCTGGCTGATGTTTTGGTCACCTTTGAATGCTGGTGGTAGTTTCACTCTAGTGGTAGCATGAGACGGAGTCTACAACCCCCACATGTGGCTCAGGTAGTGCAGCTTATCCAGGATGGAACATAAATGCGAGCTGTGGCAAGAAGGTTTGCTGTGTCTGTCAGCGTAGTGTCCAGAGAATGGAGGCGCTACCAGGAAGGAGACAGGCCAGTACATCAGGAGACGTGGAGGAGGTCGAAGGAGGGCAACAACCCAGCAGCAGGACCGCTACCTCCACCTTTGTGCAAGGAGGAACAGGAGGAGCACTGCCAGAGCCCTGAAAAATGACCTCCAGCAGGCCACAAATGTGCATGTGTCTTGTCAAACGGTCAGAAACAGACTCCATGAGGGTGGTATGAGTGCCCGACGTCCACAGGTGGGGGTTGTGCTTACAGCCCAACACCGTGCAGGACTTTTGGCATTTGCCAGAGAACACCAAGATTGGCAAATTCGCCCTGGCGCCCTGTGTTCTTCACTGAGCACATGTGACAGACGTGACACAGTCTGGAGATGCCGTGGAGAACGTTCTGCTGCCTGAAATATCCTCCAGCATGACTGGTTTGGCGGTGGGTCAGTCATGGTGTGGGGTGGCATTTCTTTGGGGGGCCGCCAGAGGTAGCCTGACTGCCATTAGGTACCGAGATGAGATCCTCAGACCCCTTGTGAGACCATATGCTGGTGCGGTTGGCCCTGGGTTCCTCCTAATGCAAGACATTGCTAGACCTCATGTGGCTGGAGTGTGTCAGCAGTTCCTGCAAGAGGAAGGCATTGATGCTATGGACTGGCCCGCCCGTTCCCCAGACCTGAATCCAATTGAGCACATCTGGGACATCATGTCTCGCTCCCTCCACCAACGCCACGTTGCACCACAGACTGTCCAGTAGTTGGCGGATGCTTTAGTCCAGGTCTGGGAGGAGATCCCTCAGGAGACCACCTCATCAGGAGCATGCCCAGGCGTTGTAGGGAGGTCATACAGGCACGTGGAGGCCGCACACACTACTGAGCCTA
Organism: Oncorhynchus gorbuscha; assembly: GCF_021184085.1. Classification (NCBI taxonomy): domain Eukaryota; kingdom Metazoa; phylum Chordata; class Actinopteri; order Salmoniformes; family Salmonidae; genus Oncorhynchus; species Oncorhynchus gorbuscha. The sequence continues at coordinate 37,020,023 of NC_060174.1, forward strand.
ATTTTGACTTGTTTAAAGTCAAATCAAATCAAATCAAATGGATTTATATAGCCCTTCGTACATCAGCTGATATCTCAAAGTGCTGTACAGAAACCCAGCCTAAAACCCCAAACAGCAAGCAATGCAGGTGTAGAAGCACGAAAGGACAAAGGACATTAAATCAAAGTTGGATCAGCCTGTAGTGTGGTTTTTCACTTTCATTTTGAGTGTGACTCCAAATCCAGACCTCCATGGGTTGATACATTTGGATTTTGTTGTCAGCACATTCAACTATGTAAAGAAAAAAATATTTAATAAGAATATTTCATTCATTCAGATCTAGGATGTGTGTATATACAGTATAACCTCAGCAAAAAAAGAAACGTCCCTTTCTTCCAAAGATAATTCATAAAAATCTAAATAACTTGTAAAGGGTTCAAACACTGTTTCCCATTCTTGTTCAATAAACCATAAACAATTAATGAACATGAACCAGTGGAAAGGTCTTTAAGACACTAACAGCTTAACAGCTGAATTTAATAATTTAATTAGAATGGTTTTAACACCAATCTTAGTCAAACTATCGCAAACTGTTTGTCTTGAAAAAATAGAGAACAGCCGTTTGGGAGCCAAACGAGCCGACTCACTGAAAAGAGCCGGAATGCCCATCACTATCAGGTGCATACAGCCCAGTACATCACTGGAAACATTCTTCCTGTCATCCTGGCCTGATTTGTTTGGAAAACACTGACTTGACACTAGCTAAGTTAACGTTGTTTTGTTATTTTTTGTTTTACTCTGCCTGCAAACACCCTGGATGATTCAGAATCAATTGAGGAGCTTGAACGATTCATTGACGAGTGATACTTACGAACTCAAAGAAACATGTCGCTGGTTTCGGAGGATTCAAGCATTGTTAAGGACAACAAACCCAATTCTACAAAACAAAACAAAACCAGGTTGAATCCATAAATGAAAGGCTTGCCAAACTTGATATCTTGGATACATTACGAGAGGATATCAATGAATTATGTTCCGGTCTAGAATTCAGCCAATTTCAGATTGATGATCTAAGGAAAGAGAACACAGAGCTAAAGGTACTGTAGACTCTATTCATGGCAGGGTGGTGGTGGTGCAAAGGGAGAGAAACAACTTAAAGAAGCCTTGCTTGATGTACAGTGTCGATCAACGCGGGACAATCAAATATTTTCAGGGATGCCGGAGAATGACAACAGCAGAGGCTGTGAGGACACAGTCCGAGACTTTATGTCAAGTCAACTGAAACTGCCCACTGATGTTGTGCATAATGTCACTTCCTCCAGTGTCCATAGGAAATAGGCCTGGAAATAGGCCACGGCTATTATTGCATGTTTTGACACATTTTAGTGAAAATAAATGACGAGGAACAGGGGCAGAGAACTCAGAAACACTGATTTTGGAATAAATGATCACTTCCCGACCGAGATCAATGAACATAGAAAAAAATGTATCCCATCATGAAGGAAAAGCGTTGCCTGAATCAACAAGTCTCCATGGTGATGAATAAACTTTACATCAATGGGAAATTGTATCGGAACTCTAGAGTAACTTTAAAGTCATTTTAATTGGGGCGGCAGCGTCGCCTAGTGGTTAGAGTGTTGGACTAGTAACCGGACGGTTGCAAGTTCAAACCCCTGAGCTGACAAGGTACAAATCTGTCATTCTGACCCTGAACAGGCAGTTAACCCACTGTTCCTAGGCTGTCATTGAAAATAAAAATGTGTTCTTAACTGACTTGCCGAGTTAAATAAATAAAAAATAAAACAATTCAATGTTAAAATCTGAGTTTGTGTGTTGTAGTCTATCATGACAACTTCATCTATAACAAATACATGCTCTGTAGATCTCCACTTGACAAAGAAAGGTTTGCATATAATAGCTCAGGTTAATGTATGTAGCCTTCCTAGGTTTTTAACTTGGTCAACAGAAATAATATTTGTATTTTGGCTTTGACCGAAACGCATTTAGATGCATCTGTAAATTATGGGCAAATAAAAATTAATGGATATAATCAACTTAGAAGGGACAGGAATAGGAATGGTGGGGGTGTAGCACTGTATATTCAGAATCATATACCTTTTAAGAGGAGGGGTGACCTTAATGTATGTCAAATAGAGGCATTATGTGCTCAAGTACATCTGCCTCACCAGGAAGCCATAGACCTCCTATCTCTAAGGTGTCCTATCTGGATGACTTATGCACTGGGTTTGACCAGGCCACAGATATCAACAGAGATGTATTTATCTTGTGTGATTTTAATATACATTGGAACGATCATAATAATTTGAATATAACTAAATTGATGTGATATGCAGAGAACTGTGGTTAATGATACTACTAGATCATCAACTAAGTTGAGTCATCGTTCAGACACATGCATTGATCTGATCTTCTGTAATATACATTGCAATGCTTAGAAGCCAGATCAATGCCAGTGGGACAGACATAATATTGTGACCATAACCATGAACATGAACACCAAGGTTCCAAAGAAACCCCCAAGGATTGTGTTCAAGAGAAATGTTTAAACATTTAATTATGAGCTATTTCTAAATGATTTGGCTGCTGTACCCTGGGAGCTGATTTATCTAGAGGGTGATTTAAATCATGCTACAGAATGTTTTATTGATTTGCTCACTGAGTTAATAGACCATCATGCACCAGTAAGAAAGAGTACAGTTGGTGCTCGTCCATCTCCATGGATTGATGAGGAGGCTTTTTCTCAAAGAAATATGGCAAAAGTCTTAGCAGCCAAATCTGAACTAGAAATTGATGAACAGAATTATAGAACAATACGTAATAATACAGTTAAATTGAATCGTGAGAAAAAAACATTATTTTACAACAATGCTTTTATTGAATGTAAAAATGATTTTTAAAAGGTATGGAATACAGTTAAGGGCTTACTTACTTAGTACATATGGGAGAACAATAACAAAACCAGCTGATATTGCCAATAATTTAGCAGATTTTTTTTACAAAGACAATGAATTTATTGAGCAGTAATGTAAACAGACATTCTTCCAAAAAAGCTATTAATGGATTGATGATCATATTATGAGCAACAAGACCTGCTCTTTTAGTCTACAAATGGTGTCAGTAGAGGAGTTCTAAGCCACCTATTGAAGTCATTACCCGATGGTAAATCTACAGGTTTTGATCTTATGGACCATTTTTTACTTCGCTATGCTGCTCCCCAGATTGCAGCTCCACTGAAACACATACTTAGTTGGTCACTGGAAAAGGGGATGTTTGCAAATGTATGGAAGCATGCTAAACTGTGTCCGATTCCAAAAAACAGCAAATAACCCATTACTCCTGCCAGTAGTTGACCAATTAGTCTACTCCCTTCACTCAGTAAGATATTGGAGGGTATTGTGAGTAGACAAATATGGGAGTACATGGAAAATAATGATCTGATTACAGCCAATCAGCATGCTTATCGCAAAAACCATTCCAGTACCACTGCGTTGGTTGACATGACTGACAAGTGGCTCAATGCTATGGATAATGGCAGGTTTGTGGGTGTACTATTTTTAGATTTTACTGCAGCATTTGATTTGGTGGATCATGAAATAATTTTGACAACATTAATGCATTATGGTTTAACAAGGACGTAGCATTGAATTGGGTACAGTCATATCTAACTGACAGGAAACAGTCCACCTATATCAATGGTTTATTTTCTTCCCCTCATGCTTTAAACTGTGGAATACCGCAGGGCAGCTGCCTTGGGCCACTTAATATACAGCAACGACCTTCCCTATGCCTTATCTGAAACTCAAGCTACTATATATTTTTTATTTTTTTATTTATTTTATTTATTTCACCTTTATTTAACCAGGTAGGCTAGTTGAGAACAAGTTCTCATTTGCAACTGCGACCTGGCCAAGATAAAGCATAGCAGTGTGAGCAGACAACACAGAGTTACACATGGAGTAAACAATTAACAAGTCAATAACACAAAAGGAAGAAAAAAAGTGGAGTCTATATACATTGTGTACAAAAGGCATGAGGTCGGCGAATAATTACAATTTTGCAGATTAACACTGGAGTGATAAATGATCAGATGGTCATGTACAGGTAGAGATATTGGTGTGCAAAAGAGCAGAAAAGTAAATAAATAAAAACAGTATGGGGATGAGGTAGGTAGAGTGTTGGAAGCAATTTTGTAGATGACATCGCCGAATTCGAGGATCGGTAGGATAGTCAGTTTTACTAGGGTAAGTTTGGCGGCGTGAGGCTTGGGCGAGTAGCTGCGGGAGGGGGCGGAGCTGTTGGCCGAGGTTGGAGTAGCCAGGCGGAAGGCATGGCCAGCCGTTGAGAAATGCTTGTTGAAGTTTTCGATAATCATGGATTTATCAGTGGTGACCGTGTTACCTAGCCTCAGTGCAGTGGGCAGCTGGGAGGAGGTGCTCTTGTTCTCCATGGACTTCAGTGTCCCAGAACTTTTTGGAGTTGGAGCTACAGGATGCAAACTTCTGCCTGAAGAATGCAGATGATACTACAATTTATACAGCAAGACAATCGGTTCAACAAGTACAGCAAGCTTGATTTGGAGAATATCAGGGAGTGGGTTTGCCGGAACAAACTTATTTTAAACACCAACAAAACCAAAGTTATGTTGGTCTGTTCCACTAGGAAAAGGCCAAGACAGCATGGGAGACAATTTAAATATGGCGAGAGTACAAATTGAGGAAGTGGCAGAAACCAAACTACTGGGAGTGCAGCTAGACAACTGCTTATCATCGTCATCTCAAATAACTCATCTATGTAAAATAAATATTAAAACAGCATGCATGATCAGAAGGACAGCTAAATACTTACCAGGAAATAGTCTTAAACAAGTAACACAAGCATTAATTGAGAGTCAGGTGAACTACTGTTCTGGGGAAATGCATCAGCAAGTGAAATTAAGAGTCTGCAGATTGCACAGAAGCAAGGATTGTTTTAAGGTGGAGATATGGTTTTTCTGTTGTAGTCATGCGCAATGCTCTTGGTTAGTTGGTAAGAGACAGACATTCAGTAAATACTAGGAATAGATTGTCCACCATCTATGTGTTATCCAGACAGAAAAGAGTAATAGGCAAAGAGCATTTCGGTTTAGAGCAATAAAGAAATTGACTAATTTAACTGAGCAAACCAGAAACATTTCAATATATACATTTTAACAATAGTTTAAAACCATTTAAATATAATACATAGGAAAGTTGTGCTGGACTATGGTAGATGAAGAATCAATATATATTTTAGGCTGAGTATTTATCGGGTCAATATGTCAGTGTATTATATTTGTTTGTAACAGTGTTATATGTGAAAATGTGTTCAAATTATACATTGTATTTGAATGTTTAATGACTGTTGGAAGATTAGTCCAAATGAGGACTAAAATCAAATATATCCAGGATGTCTCGGAAAAATGTTAAAGACTCCAGCCACCCAAGCCATAGACTGTTCTCTCTGCTTCCGCACAGTAAGCAGTACCGGTGCATCAAGTTTGACATCAACAGGCTCCTGGACAGCTTGTATCCCCAAGCTATAAAACTGCTAAACAGCCAACAGAATGGCTACATCGACTACCTGAGTTGACCCTGGTATTTTATTTTTTTAATTTTTGCACTGTCTCTACGCACACTCACATGACTCTACACACACACACTGACAGTCCGACACACACGTAACATGCACACACATTTATACCGACTCCACGCATATACACTCACATACAATCATCCCTTACGATGCTGCTACTCTGTTTATCATATATCCTGCTGCCTAGTATTCTTATTCCTGTACATATCTACCTATATCACTCCAGTGTCCCTGCACATTGTTAATATGTTATTGGAACTGACCCTGTATATAACTTCTTAACTTCTTTCTCTTGTTCTTCGTATTTCTTCTTTAAATTTCTTGTATATTTTTGTTCTACATTATGCTCTTTTTTGTGCTACATTGATATTGATTACTGCGTTGTTGTGTTGGAGCTTGCAAGAAAAGCACATCATTGTACTTGTGCATGTGACATTTAAACTTGAAACCTTAAAGCAAATCAGGCTGTTCTGCTGATTGATTGACTCAATGGTACAATTTGTAATTTTTTGATTAACTTAACAAAAAAGAAGAAATTATATTACCAAACAAAGATAAATTAAATAAAACACACCAGACAAAGACTTTAGAGTACCTTAAATGATATCATGGGAAAATCCATCATTCATTGAAGGTGATAGGTTATTTTCAACAACACCTTTTGATATTGCCAATCATTCCAATGACTATTTCAAAACAAAAATGTAATTTTATGTAACTAGGTTAATCAGTTGAGAACAATTCATCATTTACAATGACGGCCTACCCCGGCCAAACCCTCCCCTAACCCAGACGACTCTGGGCCAATTGTGCGCCGCCCTATGGGACTCCCGATCACGGCCAGTTGTGATACAGCCTGGGATCAAACCAGGGTCTGTAGTGACGCCTCTATCACTGTGATGCACTCGGGAGTATTTCACTAGTAAAAGCGGAAAAACTCTGAAGTAAAATGACATAGAACAGAGAACCATCATATTGTTTACAAATAAATATCTAATAATGAAAGAAAAGGATTGCTGTTCTGAATTAGTGTGGGAGAGGTGTGGGAGAGGTGTGGGAGAGGTGTGGGAGAGGGGGAAAACTTAAAGCTTATCCATCAATAATGATAAGCCACCAGATACACAAACCCAGGATAACCCCAAATATTCAAGCAAACAACCAATTACCTTTTAAAAAACAGATTTAAACAACAACTCATGGAATGGCAAGAACTGGGAGGACACACACACAAATACATTAAACATACATATCATTTTTTGTTGGATTGCTTGTATTATTTTGGGGTTGTATATTATAGTATTTAAAATGTTGTGTGACTGTCCTTAGCTATCAGTGCATCTATCTGTGTATCTATCTGTACTTGTTTTGTGTTTTTTGTGGACCCCACAAAGAGTATCTTCTTCTGCTGCAAAAGCTAATGGTGATCAAATAAACAAATAAACACACAGAGAGAGAGAGAGAAAGAGAGAGAGGGTCACACAAGGAGCCACGCAACACTGTCTCAGTGATTGACAACCACAAGAGGTGTGAATGTTTACAGGTTGAATCAGAAGGAGCATGAAGAGTGTCTGTGTATCTGGGTTACATAAGATATACTGTACATGTGTTTGTACTGTTGTAATCTACTATATTCAAATGGAATATGATATTTTCTGGAGTTGCACTTCGATACAGGTAACTGGCAAAATAATGGAAACACTTGAATAAATGAGGGATACAAAGTATATTGAAAGCAAGTATGGTTCCTGAGTTAATTAAGCAAAGCATGCTCAGGGTCATGTATAAAAATGCTGGGCAGGCATTATTTTACCTACCATGGCTATGCCCCAATAGGATAACAATGCCCCCAGCCACAGGGCACGAGTTGTCAGTGAATGGTTTGATGAGCATTTAAATGATGTAAACCTTTTGCCATGGCCGTCACAGTCACCAGATCTCAACCAAATTTAACACTTGTGATATTCTGTAGTGGTGCCAGAGACGGCGTTTTCAAGCACCATCAACAAAACACCACAAAGGAATTTCTAGTGGAAGAATGGTGTCAATGCTCTCCAATAGTGTTCCAGACACTTGTAGAATCTATGCCAAGGTGCATTGAAGCTGTTCTGGGTCGTGGTGGTCCAATGCCCTATTAATAAGACACTTTATGTTGGTGTTTCCTTTATTTAGTCAGTTAAAACTGCTTGCGGATCAGTGGGACGCCCCATTTCAAAAACATCCGGTGAAATTGCAGAGCGCCAAATTAAAATGAAACTACTAAAAATATTAAACTTTCATGAAATCACAAGTGCAATACATCAAAACAAAGCGTAACTTGTTGATAATCCAGCCGCCGTGTCAGATTTCAAAAAGGATTTACGGCGAAAGCAAACCATGCGATTATCTGAGGACAGCGCCCAGCACACAAATGCATAACAAATCATTTTCAACCAGGGAGTTGCGACACAAAAGTCAGAAATAACGATATAACATATGCCTTACCTTTGATGATCTTCTTATGTTGGCACCCCAAAATGTCCCAGTTACATTACAAATGGTCCTTTTGTTCGATAATGTCCTTCTTTATATCCATAAAACTCAGTTTAACTGGCGCGCTTCAGTCAATAATCCACTCGGTTTCCCTCCTTCAAAATGCATACAAAATAAATCCCAAACGTTACCAATAAAGTCAATCAACGTTTATAATCAAACCTTATGTACCCTAATACGCAAATAAACGATACAATTTAAGACTGAGAATCGTTATTGTCTTTCCCGGTAGAAAAATACCAAAGAACACGCTCTCAATAATTTCTGGCTAATTTTTCCAGCCTGAAACTCTTTTCCAGACTGTTGACATCTAGTAGAAGCCCTATAAATCGGGCACGATTTCGTCCTATTATAAAAGTGCCAGACATTGAAATCAGTAGGATTTTTTTTTTTTTTTGGGGGGGTGGTTTGTCCTCACACACACAAATACAAGTGCACGCATACACACGTTTAAACACTGGGAATGAAACAAACACACTGAGGTCAGACATTAGCCTACATCAGAACAGAGAAACTTGTTTCTCATGGTCTGAGAGTCCTTTGGGTGCCTTTTGACAAAATACAAGTGGACTGTCATGTGCTTTTTATTGAGGAGTGTCTTCCATCTGGTCACTACCATAAAGGCCTGATTGGTGGAGTGCAACAGAGATGGTTGTCCTTCGCGAAGGTTCTCCCATCTCCACAGAGGAACTTTGGAGCTCTGTCAGATTAACCATCGGGTTCTTGGTTACCTCCTGGACCAAGGCCCTTTTCCTCTGATTGCTCAGTTTGGCCAGGCGGCCAGCTCTAGGAAGAGTCTGGTGGTTACACTGTGTTCATGGGGACCTTCAATGCTGCAGAAATGTTTTGGTACCCTTCCCCAGATCTGTGCCTCAACACAGTCCTGTCTCTATGGACAATTCCTTTGACCTCATGGCTTGGTTTTGCTCTGACATGCACCGTCAACTGTGGGACCTTATATAGACAGTTGTGTGCCTTTCCAAATCATGTCCAATCAATTGAATTTAACACTGGTGGACTCCAATCAAGTCGTAGAAACTTTTCAAGGATGTTAAATGCAAACATGATGCACCTGAGCTCAATTTCAAGTCTCATAGAAAAGAGTCTAAATGCTTTAGTAAATAAGGTATTTCTGTATTGTTTTTTATATACATTTGCTAAAATTTAGAAAAAACAGTTTTTGCTTTGTCATTATGGGGTATTATGTGTAGATTGATGAGTACAACAATGTATTTAAACCATTTTAGAATAATGCTGTAACATAACAAAATGTGGAAAAAGTCAAGGGGTTTGAATTCTTTCCGAATGCACTGTATATGGCTAATTAAGCAGCCCATATTATAGTGCAACACTTCTAGACTAGCACCGCCACAGATGATCAAATCAGAGTTTATTAGTCACATGCACAGGGTTCGTAGGGGGATCATGGGGAGGGAGAGGTAGGAAGTCTAGGGGGCAGGAGGGTGACAAGGGGATCAGAGGGTTGATTGGTGGTGGCTATTCAGCAGCCTGATGGTCTGGGGGCAGGAGCAATTGGCCTGTCAGTTTTTTGCCATGATGGTCCTATATTGCCTGTGCCTGAGTGATGAAAGCGGGGAGAACAGGCCGTGGCTCAGGTGGCTGAAGTCCCTGATGACTTTCATGGCCTTCCTGCGACACCTGGTGTTGTAGGTGTCCTGGAGGACAGGCAGTGTGCACCTGATGGTGCGTTCCGCTGGTCATACCACCCTCTGTAGAGCCTTGCAGTCAGCGGTGGTGGAAAATAGTACTGTTGTAAAGCATTACTTTTGGTAAGTGTAACGACTAAATGTTTCAGGTAACTAATCCCAATACTGCTTGTGTGTGTGTGTGTGTGTGTGGGGGGGGGGGGGGGGGTCTCAGGGTGATGGACAGGGCAGTGGAATGATGCTCTTTCTTCTAGTAGGACAAAAAGAAGCCAGTGTGAACATCATCTTTTGCTAATGTGGAAACCACCTGGACTTCTGTTCTTCTGACTGACTGCTTATACTGTATGAGACATGGGTTAGTGTGCTACTGACTGACTGGTTATACGAGACAATAGTTGGTGTGCTACTGACTGACTGGTTATACAGGGAGTCCTACTGGAGCATGCTGGCCAGACCCATACACAAACACACACATGAGAGTGCAGTGCATACATACAGTGCCTTCAGAAGGTATTCATATACCTTGACTTAGTGTGCATTTTGTTACAGCCTGAATTCAAAATGGATTTGTATCGCCCATCTACACACAACAACCCATAGTGATAAGGTGAAACCGTGTTTTTAGAAATTTTTTCACATTTATTGAAAATAAATTACAGAAATATCCTATTTACATCATTATTCACACCCCTGAGTCAATACTTTGTAGAAGCACCTTTGGCAGTGAAAGTCTTCTGTGTAAGTTTCTAAAAGCTTTCTATACCTGGATTGTGCAACATTTTTTCAAAATTCGTTAAGCTCTGTCAAATTGGTTGTTGATCATTGCTAGACAACTGTTTTCAGGTCTTGCCATAGATTTTCAAGTAGATTTAAGTCAAGACTGTAACTCGGTCACTCAGGAACATTCACTGTGTTTTTGGTAAGCAACTCTGGTGGAGATTTGGCATTGTGTTTTAGGCTATTTTCTTGCTAAAAGGTAAATTAATCTCTCAGTGTCTGGTGGAAAGCCGGTTTTCCTCTAGGATTTTACCTCTGCCTAGCTCCATTATGTTTATTTTCTATCCTGAAAAACTCCCCTGTCTTTAACTATTACAGTACAAGCATACTCATAACATAATGCAGCCACCACTATGCTTGAAAATATGGAGAGTGATACTCGGTAATGTGTTGTATTGGATTTGCCCCAAACATGACACTTTTTTATTCAGGACAACATTTGCAGTATTTCTTTAGTGCCGTGTCACAAACAGGATGCATGTATTGGAATATTTTTTAGGCTTCTTTCAGGCTTCTTTATTTTCACTCTGTCAATTAGGTTTGTATTGTGGAGTAACTACAATGTTTTTGAACCATCCTTAGTTTTCTCCTATCACAGCCATTATACTTAGTAACTGTTTTAAAGTCACCATTGGGCCTCATAGTGAAATCCCTGAGCGGTTTTCTTCCTCTCAGTCAACTGAGTTATGAAGGACATCTGTATTTTTGTAGTGACTGGGTGAATTGGTTAACCATCCAAAGGGATATTTAATGTCTGTTTTTTTTATAAACAAATAGGAGCCCTTCATGGTGAGGCATTGGAAAACCTCCCTGGTCTTTGTAGCTGACACTGTGTTTGAAATTCATTGCTCGAATTAGGAACCTTACAGATCATTTGTGTGTGAGGTACGGAGATGAGATAGTCACTCAAAAATCATTTTAAACTGTATTATTGCACACAGAGTGAGTCCATGCAAATGATTATGTGACTTGTTAAGCAAATATTTACTTCTAAACTTATTTAGGCTTGCAATAACAAAGGGGTTGAATACTTATTGACTTTATTTTACATTTATTTGTTTGAATTTCAAAAAACATGATTCCACTTAGACATGGGTTATTGTGTGTAGGCCAGTGACAAAATAACCTAAATGTCATTCATTTTAAATTCAGATCTATGAATACTTTCTGAAGGCACTGTACATATGCTCACCTCTACACATGCACACACACACACACACACACACACACACACACACACACACACACACACACACACACACACACACACACACACACACACACACACAACCCCAGGGCAGTTGAGTTGGAGAGACAGAGAGGAGAGGGCACTTAGTAACGCACTAGTTGGCAATGTGGTTGCTGACATCACTGAGACCACACACACACACACACACACACACACACATGGCTGTGTGTTTGTTTGCATCCAGCCAAACCCACCCTGCTAACTCATGATTAAAGCACTAATTACTATACTCCATTATCATACAACACAGCCCATCAGCTAGTAGCTTATTATATACAGAGTTTTATCTTCCATTGACAGTGAAAGGCTATTGTAGGTGTGCTGCTCAGAGAGCCAGAGACTTTGAGTGCATTGTATTGTGAGCCCTCTTTTCATGGCAGTGTTTCTGTGTAGAAATATGTAGGTGAGATTTTTGTATAGTAGAGAGTATATGATACCCAGGCAGGAAGGGATACAAGGCAGAGGATATCACCAGAGGGGAATTATTTTCCCACCATGCTCCCCCTTTTATTTAAACTTTATTTAACTAGGCAAGTCAGTTCAGAACAAATTCCAGGGGCAGAACGACAGATTTTTACCTTGTCAGCTCAGGGATTCAATCTAGCAACCTTTGGGTTCCTGGCCCAACGCTCTAACCACTAGGCTACCTGCCGCCCCTGGCAGGTGGGGAGGCAGGTAGAAGCTGTTTAGAAGCCTCTTGGACCTAGACTTAGCGCTCCGGTACCGCTTGCTGTGCGGTAGTAGAGAACAGTTTATGATTAGGGTGGCTGGAGTCTGACGATTTTTAGGGCCTTCCTCTGACACCACCTGGAATAGAGGTTCTGGATGGCAGAAAGCTTGGCCCCGGCGCTGTACTGGGCCGTACGCACTACCCATAGCAGACAACACTAGACTCTCTTCAGTCTCTCTACAACCCATAGTAAACAACACTAGACTCTCTTCAGTCTCTCTACAACCCATAGCAGACAACACTAGACTCTCTCCAGTCTCTCTACAACCCATAGCAGACAACACTACTCTCTTCAGTCTCTCTACAACCCATAGCAGACAACACTACTCTCTTCAGTCTCTCTACAACCCATAGCAGACAACACTAGACTCTCTTCAGTCTCTCTACAACCCATAGTAAACAACACTAGACTCTCTTCAGTCTCTCTACAACCCATAGTAAACAACACTGTTTACTATGGGTTGTAGAGAGACTGAAAAGAGTCTAGTGTTGTCTGTAATGGGTTGTAGAGAGACTGAAGAGAGTATAGTGTTGTTTACTATGGGTTGTAGGAAAGTATCATCAACTTTCTGTGACACTTGGACAGGAGGGAAGAGCACAGAGTCACCCTAAGGAGAGGAGTAGATGAGAGGATGAAAATGGAGCATGTTGGGCAAGGGCCCTGCACAAGCACACACATGAGCATGCAGTGCACACACACACACATTACCCCAGGGCAGATGAGTTGGAGAGACAGACAGGGAACAGAGGCAGAGAGGAGAGGGCACTTAGTAACGCACTAGTTGGCAATGTGGTCGCTGAGAACACACACACATACACAGGGTTGCTAGAGCAACGCCACACTAACCAATAACCAGATAAAACCACTGCCTGCCTAAAATGGTTGTGTGTTTGTTTCCCCCTAAATCCACCCTGCAGACCGTTGAAAAGTCGATGTCCGCACAGTCGCGAAAAATCAAATTAGCTTAATAATATAAAATACCACATTTTTATACTTGAGTAAAAGTAAACTTACATTACAGTTCTTTCCAGCTGCTTACACACAATAATATTTTCATGTCGCATGATTTTTGACACCTCTCACTCAAAGTGCAAAACTACAAATATCCAAAACCATAAGCTATTTCTCAGCCTTTAACTCAGTTGTCAATTGCATAAAACTTTTTTCAAAACACTATGCACAATTCTCTACCTAAAACACTAAACTCTAACAGGAAGTGACTTGCTTTCCCTTTCCAAACACAACCAATCAAAATGCTACACTAATTCACCAGGTCACACACACACTCCTCACATGTGCAAACACTTATAGCTTAACTGATCACTAACCAATCACTGCTTTGCTGTAGTATAGGCCTATAAATAGGTCAGATTACCTGTTTTGAACAATGGATGCCAACAATGGACAGAGAGCAAAAGGAGTAGGAGTAGGAGGAAGAGGAAGAAGAGGATGACGACAACAACGATGAGGGCAAAGAAGGGAAGGAAGGAGTGCCATATCTGATGAGATTAGGGCAACACTTGTTGATCATGTGATCAACCATGGTTTGACTATGAGAAAGGCTGGACTGAGAGTCCAGCCCAACTTGAGTCGATTTACAGTGGCGTCCATAATTCAAACCTTTAGAAATGAGAACAGGTATGCAACTATCTAATGACTCTTTTAGCATTACAGTAATGTACTGTAAAATATGTATGACTGCATAGTATTGCATAAACATTTGTAACTCTAAGACATCCATTTACTGCACTGCATTGAATGAATTAGGTTGGTTATCATGCTGTACTACCTTTTTTTGTACATTGTTTACAGTTCCTATGCTGAACACATACTGTGTTTGAATTCTGTACAGAGTGGAAAGGCAAAGACATCATGGAGGACGAGGAAGCTTGTTTACAGATGTACAAGAGACTGCAATTATAAATATGGTTTTGGCCAACAATGCAATTGGGATTCGAGAGATGAGAGCGCATATCTTGAATAATGACACCATATTTAACAACATCAATGCTGTAAGCCTGTCGACCATACAAGCCTGTCGACCATACAAGCCTGTCGACCATACAAGCCTGTCGACCATACAACGCATCCTCCAACCGAGTGACGATGAAACAACTTTACAAGGTGCCATTTGAGAGAAACTCTGACAGAGTCAAGAATATGCGACATGACTTTGTAGAGGTATGTATGCAACACTACTTCCAGTACTTCAGACATACCATATTTACTCATCTGTATATCCTTTTGTCTGTTACAGAGAGTATTGGAGCTGGATGCCCATGTAATTCGCCATGAATTTATTTATGTGGATGAGGTTGGCTTCAACCTCACCAAAACCAGGTGCCACGGAAGAAATGTAATAGGACAGAGGGCAATTACCAATGTCCCTGGACAGCGTGGGGGTAATATAACTGTGCTGCCATCACTCAAAACGGGGTCCTCCATCACAATGCCACACTGGGTCCGTACAACACCGGCCATATGCTCACTATTCTGGATGCAATTTCCACAATGCTTGTCCTTGATCTAGATCAGGAGCCTGCTAGATGTGTGGTTTTATGGGACAATGTTAAATTTCACCGGGCTGTTCTGGTCCAAATCTGGTTTGCCACCCATCTACAATTTGTAGTTTTGTACCACCCCCCCCGGACCCCACACTTTTGGTTTACATATGTTTATGGTTTTGTTGTATGCTACTGTATACAACTGTAAAGTTTGGCCTAATAAATATTTTCTGTTTCTACATTGCATTGGAGTTTACAGTGTACTTGTTACCCCTCTCAGTAGATTAATTTCACTGTAGAACATTGTATTGAAATGTAGATATAAGCCTATGAAAGACCAAAGTGCTTCAGATTTAGAACAACAGTGTTTACATGGTATATCCAAAAATGTACTATTATGTAAGCAGGGTTTGCCATTTGATACAAATGCTTCATTCTCACATGTGTTTATGGCATTTTGAATGCAGTGTTACATTTTGAAGGATTTTGTGAGGCATTTTGTGTGTGCAGTTTTGGGAATTGTGTGTAGAGTTTTGAAAACGTGTAAGCAGTTGGAAAAAACTGTAATAGAAAATGACTCAAGTGAAAGTCACCCAGTAAAATACTACTTGAGTAAAACGCTAAAAGTATTTTTGTTTTAAATATACTTAAGTATCAAAGGTACAATTATTAATTTTCAAATTCTTTATATGAAGCAAACCAGACAGCATGATTTTCCTGTTTTTAGAAAGAGCCAGGGGCATACTCCAACACTCAGACATTTTCAAATTAATCATTTGTGTTTAGTGAGTGCCAGATAAGATGCAACAGGGATGACCAGGGATTTTCTTTTGATAAGTGTGTAAATTAGACCATTTCCCTCTCCTGCTCAGCAATAAAAATGTAACTTTTGGGTGTCAGGTAATATGTATGAAGTAAAAGTATATTATTTGTTTTAGAGATGTAGTAAAGTAAAAGTTGTCCAAAATGTAAATAGTAATGTAAGTACAGATACACCCAAAAATGACTTCAGTAGTACTTTAATTAAAGTATTTTTACACCACTGATTGCATCTGCCTATGTAACTCTTCTGCATCTGCCTATGTAACTCTTCTGCATCTGCCTATGTAACTCTTCTGCATCTGCCTATGTAACTCTTCTGCATCTGCCTATGTAACTCTTCTGCATCTGCCTATGTAACTCTTCTGCATCTGCTGTGAAAGGTGACAGAGCTAGAGCGATGTTGGTCAGACCATGAGGCAACCCAAAAATCGGTGTAGCGTCTGAATGGTTTGGCCTACAAATCTATGGAAAGATGAGACTCTCACAAACACCCCCACAAGTGTCTTGGGACTCATCTGAAGTCGGTACAGCCGATCTGTCAACCTCTGTAGTGTCTGAACAGTTTGGGATACACACTAATATGACCCCTGCGTAAAGGTGAGACTCTCACAAACACATGTCGGTTTTGCTCGAGGACACCCACAAGCCTCACAAGACTCGTCTGAAGGTCACCAGGTATCATTTGAAAAAATGTATAGTACCGGAGCAGTTAAACATTTTTATTTTTACTATTTTCTACATTGTAGATCATAGTGAAGACATCAAAACTATGAAATAACACATATCAAATCATGTAGTAACCAAAAGTGTAAAACAAATCTAAATATATTTTAGATTTTAGATTCTTCAAAAGTAGCCACCCTTTGTCTTGATGACAGCTTTGCACACTCTTGGCCTTATCTTTAAGAATAGTCTTTAAGAAGTTCCCACATATGCTGAGCACTTGTTGGCTTCTTTTCCTTCACTCTGCGTTTCAATTCATCCCAAACCATCTCAATTGGGTTGAGGTCAGGTGATTGTGGAGGCCAGGTCATCTGATACAGCCCTCCATCACTCTCCTGCTTGGTCAAATAGCCCTTACACAGCCTGGAGGTGTGCTGCGTCATTGTCCTTTTGAAAATCAAATGATAGTCCCATTCAGAGCAAACCAGATGGGATGGCGTATTGCTACAGAATGTTGAGATAACCATGTTGGTTAAGTTACATTTACATTTAAGTCATTTAGCAGACGCTCTTATCCAGAGCGACTTACAAATTGGTGTGTTCACCTTATGACATCCAGTGGAGCAGCCACTTTACAATAGTGCATCTAAATCTTTTAAGGGGGGGGGGGTGAGAAGGATTACTTTATCCTATCCTAGGTATTCCTTAAAGAGGTGGGGTTTCAGGTGTCTCCGGAAGGTGGTGATTGACTCCGCTGTCCTGGCGTCGTGAGGGAGTTTGTTCCACCATTGGGGGGCCAGAGCAGCGAACAGTTTTGACTGGGCTGAGCGGGAACTGTACTTCCTCAGTGGTAGGGAGGCGAGCAGGCCAGAGGTGGATGAACGCAGTGCCCTTGTTTGGGTGTAGGGCCTGATCAGAGCCTGGAGGTACTGAGGTGCCGTTCCCCTCACAGCTCCGTAGGCAAGCACCATGGTCTTGTAGCAGATGCGAGCTTCAACTGGAAGCCAGTGGAGAGAGCGGAGGAGCGGGGTGACGTGAGAGAACTTGGGAAGGTTGAACACCAGACGGGCTGCGGCGTTCTGGAAGAGTTGTAGGGGTTTAATGGCACAGGCAGGGAGCCCAGCCAACAGCGAGTTGCAGTAATCCAGACGGGTGATGACAAGTGCCTGGATTAGGACCTGCACCGCTTCCTGTGTGAGGCAGGGTCGTACTCTGCGGATGTTGTAGAGCAGGAACCTACAGGAACGGGCCACCGCCTTGATGTTAGTTGAGAACGACAGGGTGTTGTCCAGGATCACGCCAAGGTTCTTAGCGCTCTGGGAGGAGGACACAATGGAGTTGTCAACCGTGATGGCGAGATCATGGAACGGGCAGTCCTTCCCCGGGAGGAAGAGCAGCTCCGTCTTGCCGAGGTTCAGCTTGAGGTGGTGATCCGTCATCCACACTGATATGTCTGCCAGACATGCAGAGATGCGATTCGCCACCTGGTCATCAGAAGGGGGAAAGGAGAAGATTAATTGTGTGTCGTCTGCATAGCAATGATAGGAGAGACCATGTGAGGTTATGACAGAGCCAAGTGACTTGGTGTATAGCGAGAATAGGAGAGGGCCTAGAACAGAGCCCTGGGGGACACCAGTGGTGAGAGCGCGTGGTGAGGAGACAGATTCTCGCCACGCCACCTGGTAGGAGCGACCTGTCAGGTAGGACGCAATCCAAGCGTGGGCCGCGCCGGAGATGCCCAACTCGGAGAGGGTGGAGAGGAGGATCTGATGGTTCACAGTATCGAAGGCAGCCGATAGGTCTAGAAGGATGAGAGCAGAGGAGAGAGAGTTAGCTTTAGCAGTGCGGAGCACCTCCGTGATACAGAGAAGAGCAGTCTCAGTTGAATGACTAGTCTTGAAACCTGACTGATTTGGATCAAGAAGGTCATTCTGAGAGAGATAGCGGGAGAGCTGGCCAATGAATTCTAAATAAATAAGTGTCAGCAGCAAAGCACCATCACACCACCTCCTCCATGATTCACGATGGGAACCACACATGCGGAGCTCATCTGTTCACCTACTCTGCATCTCACAAAGACACAGCAGTTGGAAACAAAAATCTAAAATTTGGGACTCATCAGGCCAAAAAACAGATTTCCACTGCTTGTGTTTCTTGGCCTAAGCAAGTATTTTCTTCTTATTAGTAGTGGTTTCTTTGCAGCAATTCGACCATGAAGGCCTGATTCACCCAGTCTCCTCTAAACAGTTGATGTTGAGATGTGTCTGTTACTTGAACTCTATGAAGCATTTATTTGGGCTGCAATTTCTGAGTCTGGTAACTCTAATGAACTTATCCTCTACAGCAGAGGTATCTCTGGGTCTTCCTTTCCTGTGGCGGTCCTCATGAGAGCCAGTTTCATCATAGCGCTTGATGGTTTTTGCGACTGCACTTGAAGAAACTTTAAAAGTTCTTGACATTTTCTGCATTGACTGACCTTCATGTCTTAAAGTAATGATTGTCTGTCGTTTTTCTTTGCATATTTGAGCTGTTCTTGCCATAATATGGATTTGGTCTATTATCAAATAGGGCTTCTGTATACCACCCATACCTTGTCACAACACAACTGATTGGCTTAAACAGATTAAGAAGGAAATAAATTGTACAAAATAACTTTTAACATGGCACACCTGTTAATTTAAATGCATTCCAGGTGACTCCCTCATGAAGCTGGTTGAGAGGATGCCAAGAGTGTGCAAATCTGCCATCAAAGCAAAGGGTAGCTACTTTGAAAAATTCTACAATGTAGAAAATAGTAAAAATAAAGAAAAACCAGAATGGAATGAATTGGTGAGTCCAAACTTTCGACAGGTACTGTATACTGTATATTGAGACTAAACATAAAAATGTTTCCTGACACTTCAGAACAAATTTATGTTAGATTTTTTTGGGGGGCACTGTCTGTTGTTCCATGTACTGAATCTGTTATTCAATGGGTTTGTATGGACTAATAGCATTAAGCTTAAAAATGTTTTTTTTTGCCATAGCATTTTTTGATATATTCTTTTTAATATTTCAAGGGGTCTTACCATTCTAAATTAAATAGCAAAATAGTCTTTGGTATGACCATAAAACAATTCCATATAGTTTAGGGTTAAGGCATTAATTGCAATACTCCTTTATAATACAACACAGCCCATCAGCTAGTAGCTTATTATATACAGAGTTTTATCTTCCATTGACAGTGAAAGGCTATTGTAGGTGTGCTGCTCAGAGAGCCAGAGACTGTGTGAGTGCATTGTATTGTGAGCCATCTTTTCATGGCAGTGTTTCTGTGTAGAAATATGTAGGTGGGATTTGTATATAATAGAGAGTATATGATACACACGCGAGCACACACACACATAAATATACACAGATGTATGGCAGAGGATGAGAGGATTTCACCAGTGGGGAATCACTTTCACGCAAATCTCCCCTTATAGATAATCCTGTTAAAAAAAATTGAGAGCAACACACACACACACACACACACACACACACACACACACACACACACACACACACACACACACACACACACACACACACACACACACACACACACACACACACACACACACACACACACACACACACACACACACACACACACACACACACACACACACATAAATATACACAGATGTATGGCAGAGGATGAGAGGATTTCACCAGTGTGGAATCACTTTCACGCAAATCTCCCCTTATAGATAATCCTGTTTAAAAAATTGAGAGCAACACACACACACACACACAAACACCAAATTGTTTGCATAGTCAACTTACACACAGCTCTGACGCACACTCACTTACCTCACCAGAAATGCCACCAAGGGTCTTTTCACAGTCCCTAAATCCAGAACAAATTCAAGAAAGAGTACAGTATTATATAGAACCATTGTTGCATTGAACTTCCTTCCATCTCATATTGCTCAAATGAACAGTAACCTGATTTCAAAATACAGATCAAGCAACAACTCACGGCACAACGCATCTCCCCTATTTGACCTAGACATGTTGTGTGTATTCATTGATATGTAGGCTATGTGTGCCAGTTTAAATTGATGGATACTGAATAAAAATACAACATTCAACAATTTCAAATATTTTACTGAGTTACAGTTCATATAGAAAAATCTGTCAATTGAAATAAATAAATTTGGCCCTAATCATGGATCACACATACAGTGCCTTGCGAAAGTATTCGGCCCCCTTGAACTTTGCGACCTTTTGCCACATTTCAGGCTTCAAACATAAAGATATAAAACTGTATTTTTTTTGTGAAGAATCAACAACAAGTGGGACACAATCATGAAGTGGAACATCATTTATTGGATATTTCAAACTTTTTTAACAAATCAAAAACTGAAAAATTGGGCTTGCAAAATTATTCAGCCCCCTTAAGTTAATACTTTGTAGCGCCACCTTTTGCTGCGATTTTACAGCTGTAAGTCGCTTGGGGTATGTTTTGCACATCGAGAGACTGACATGTATTCCCATTCCTCCTTGCAAAACAGCTCGAGCTCAGTGAGGTTGGATGGAGAGCATTTGTGAACAGCAGTTTTCAGTTCTTTCCACAGATTCTCGATTAGATTCACGTCTGGACTTTGACTTGGCCATTCTAACACCTGGATATGTTTATTTTTGAACCATTCCATTGTAGATTTTGCTTTATGTTTTGGATCATTGTCTTGTTGGAAGACAAATCTCCGTCCCAGTCTCAGGTCTTTTGCAGACTCCATCAGGTTTTCTTCCAGAATGGTCCTGTATTTGGCTCCATCCATCTTCCCATCAATTTTAACCATCTTCCCTGTCCCTGCTGAAGAAAAGCAGGCCCAAACCATGATGCTGCCACCACCATGTTTGACAGTGGGGATGGTGTGTTCAGGGTGATGAGCTGTGTTGCTTTTACGCCAAACATAACGTTTTGCATTGTTGCCAAAAAGTTCGATTTTGGTTTCATCTGACCAGAGCACCTTCTTCCACATGTTTGGTGTGTCTCCCAGGTGGCTTGTGGCAAACTTTAAAATACACTTTTTATGGATATCTTCAAGAAATGGCTTTCTTCTTGCCACTCTTCCATAAAGGCCAGATTTTTGCAATATACAACTGATTGTTGTCCTATGGACAGAGTCTCCCACCTCAGCTGTAGATCTCTGCAGTTCATCCAGAGTGATCATGGGCCTCTTGGCTGCATTTCTGATCAGTCTTCTCCTTGTATGAGCTGAAAGTTTAGAGGGACAGCCAGGTCTTGGTATATTTGCAGTGGTCTGATATTCCTTCCATTTCAATATTATCGTTTGCACAGTGCTCCTTGGGATGTTTAAAGCTTGGGAAATATTTTTGTATCCAAATCCGGCTTTAAACTTCTTCACAACAGTATCTCGGACCTGCCTGGTGTGTTCCTTGTTCTTCATGATGTTCCTTGTTCTTCATGATGCTCTCTGCGCTTTTAACAGACCTCTGAGACTATCACAGTGCAGGTGCATTTCTACGGAGACTTGATTACACACAGGTGGATTGTATTTATCATCATTAGTCATTTAGGTCAACATTGGATCATTCAGAGATCCTCACTGAACTTCTGGAGAGAGTTTGCTGCACTGAAAGTAAAGGGGCTGAATAATTTTGCACGCCCATTTTTTCAGTTTTTGATTTGTTATAAAAGTTTGAAATATCCAATAAATGTCGTTCCACTTCATGATTGTGTCCCACTTGTTGTTGATTCTTCACAAAAAAATACAGTTTTATATCTTTATGTTTGAAGCCTGAAATGTGGCAAAAGGTCGCAAAGTTCAAGGGGGCAGAATACTTTCGCAAGGCACTGTAACTGGGAATACAGATCTGCATCTGTTGGTCACAGATACCTTGCCTCACACAGCGCCACACACCTCCACATAGAGTTGATCAGGCTGTTGATTGTGGCCTGTGGAATGTTGTCCCACTCCTCTTCAATGACTATGTGAAGTTGCTCAATATTGGAGGGAACTGGAACACGTTGTTGTACACGTGGATCCATAGCATCACAAACATGCTCAATGGGTGACATGTCTGGTGAGTATGCAGGACATGGAAGAACTGGGACATTTTCAGTTTGCAGGAATTGTGTACCGATCCTTGCCACATGGGGCAGTGCGTTATCATGCTAATACATGAGGTGATGTCAGCAGATGAATGGCACGACAATGGGCGTCAGGATCTCGTCACTGAATCTCTGTGCATTCAAATTGCATCGATAAAATGCAATTGTGTTCGTTGTCCATAGATTATGCCCATACCATAACCCCACTGTCACCATGGGGCTACCCTGTTCACAATGTTGACATCAGCAGACCGCTCGCCCACACAACGCGTACACATGATCTGTACTTGTGAGGGTGCTTGGACGTACTTCCAAATTCTATTAAACAACATTGGAAGTGGCTTATGGTAGACAAATAATTATCTAGCAACAGCTCTGGAGGACATTCCTGCAGTCCGCATGCTCCCTCAAAACTTGAGACATCAGTGGCATTGTGTTGTGTGACAAAACTGCACATTTTAGAGTGGCCTTAGATTGGCCTTCTCCAGCACTAGATGAACCTGTGTAATGATTATGCTGTTTAATCAGCTTCTTGATATTCCACACCTGTCAGGTCGATGGATTATCTTGGCAAAGGATACATTCTCACTAACAGGGATGTAAACAAACCCTGTACTCAAAATTTGAGAGAAATAAGCTTCTTGTGCATATGAAACATTTTTGGGATCTTAAAATTTCAGCTCATGAAACATGGGACCAACACTTTGCATGTTGCATTAATTTTTTTGTTCAGTGTAGTTCTGTCCTTGAGCTGTTCTTGTCTATCAATGGTCTGTATTATGTAATGTTTCATGTTTTGTGTGGACCCGTGGAAGAGAAGCTGCTGCTTTCGCAATAGCTAATGGGGATCCTGATAAAATACCAAATACGCACACACTGTACTGCAAACATGCTGCAGCAGAAGTCCCTGTTTCTCATTCATGCAGCGTGGGATCGTATTTACTCCTACAGCCAGATACATGCTGCAGCAGAAGTCCCTGTTTCTCATTCATGCAGCGTGGGATCGTATTTACTCCTACAGCCAGATACATGCTGCAGCAGAAGTCCCTGTTTCTCATTCATGCAGCGTGGGATCGTATTTACTCCTACAGCCAGATACATGTTGCAGCAGAAGTCCCTGTTTCTCATTCATGCAGCGTGGGATCGTATTTACTCCTACAGCCAGATACATGCTGCAGCAGAAGTCCCTGTTTCTCATTCATGCAGCGTGGGATCGTATTTACTCCTACAGCCAGATACATGCTGCAGCAGAAGTCCCTGTTTCTCATTCATGCAGCGTGGGATCGTATTTACTCCTACAGCCAGATACATGCTGCAGCAGAAGTCCCTGTTTCTCATTCATGCAGCGTGGGATCGTATTTACTCCTACAGCCAGATAGAGGCTGCAGCAGAAGTCCCTGTTTCTCATTCATGCAGCGTGGGATCGTATTTACTCCTACAGCCAGATACATGCTGCAGCAGAAGTCCCTGTTTCTCATTCATGCAGCGTGGGATCGTATTTACTCCTACAGCCAGATACATGCTGCAGCAGAAGTCCCTGTTTCTCATTCATGCAGCGTGGGATCGTATTTACTCCTACACCCAGATACATGCTGCAGCAGAAGTCCCTGTTTCTCATTCATGCAGCGTGGGATCGTATTTACTCCTACACCCAGATACATGCTGCAGCAGAAGTCCCTGTTTCTCATTCATGCAGCGTGGGATCGTATTTACTCCTACAGCCAGATACAGGCTGCAGCAGAGATGAGATCCATTCATACTCTGACCATTAGTGTGTGTGTCTGCATGTGTGGGCACTCCCACAGACAGACAGTTCACAATACCTGCTAATAACCAGTTATTTTGTACAATATTATAGTATCTGTAGTGAATGACCTACTGATGCTGAGGACAGCTAACCTGATCCTGCTCTCATCATTATATGAGGGCCAAATACATAGCTGTTTAGAATTACTGTGACAACTCTAAGTTTTGTTTCCATGCCTATACCTGACCCTCCCCACTCATCCCCAAAAACTATATTTTGGCGTTTGTTTCATTAGTCCATTGTTGACATAGTCCCAAAATGATTTGATGCAAAATGCATCGTATGGATGTTTTCTGTATTTTGAAAGTTACATATATTGAAAACTTGATTGCGGCAAAACAAAACATGTTGGGACTATGTCAACAATGTACTAATGAAACATACCAAAAGATCGTTTTTGCGTGGATTTTTCTTAAACACAGTCGCACAAACCACACACACAACAAGCATATACACACACACACACACAGATATAACCATACAACCCCATCACACACTACCATTGCCTTGCCAGCACAGTGTGTACATCACTGGTGGATACAGTATAGTAAGGGTTTTACTGCACCTAGTGCTTTACATCCATCAGCTCCATGTAACATAAAATACAACATTACTACTGCTGCTACTAGTACTATCCATTTACCCCCTCCCCTCCCTCTCTCTTCTCCCCTCCTCTTTTTCCCTCTTTTCTTCCTTTCCACCTATCTCAATATCTCTCCTCCTTTCCTCTCTCTCTCCCTCCCCCTTTTTCCCTCCCTCTCTCTGGCCGCATCAGCATCCTGTGAAATCCCTCCTCCATTTCTCGTTTGGTCTGTGTAAGCGCGTGAGTGAGAGTGTGGGTGAGAGTGTGTGCATGTGTGTGTGCCTCTACTACTCTGGCAGGATATGAGCGGGCGAATGAGGGAGTGTGAGAGAGGAGGGAAGTCACGGAGACAAGAGGAAAGAGAGGAGGAAAGGAGAAGAGAGGAGGAGAGGAGAAGAGAAAAGGGGACTGGTAATGGCCATGTGCAGGATGTTTTGACGATGGGACTGTAGTTGATCTTTGGCGGTGTGTGAGTGAGGGTGTGAGCCAGAGTTTGTGTAAGTGTGAGTGTGCGTGTGTGCGTGTGAGATGGGGTCTGCTCTGGGCAGAAGAGAGGAAGCTGAAAGAAAGGAGAGGAAGGCAAGAGAAGCCAGGAAAGCCAAACTCAATAGTAAGGTATCCCACTCGCTCTATCCATCTACACATTTCTCTGTCTGTCCCCCTCTCTATATCTTCTTCTATGTCTGTCAGTGGCTCTGACTCTTTCTCTGTCACTCTCATTTTCTCACTCTCTGTATCTCTCTCTCTCATCTTCCTGTCTCTTATCTTCTCTCTCTGTCTCTCCTCTGTCGTTCAGCTCTGCTGCATGTTAGCAGTGTCAGGAATACGAGTGCTGCAGTTATGTGTGATAGCTACTCTTTCAGCATGCTAATGTTTCTCTCTCTGCACTGTGTTTGTGTGTACCCAGACGTGTGTGTGTGTGTGTGTATATGTGTATATGTATGCACATGAGGGTGTATCTGTGTGGAGTGGGACTCCCAGGGACAATAGCGGAATTGTATTATGTTTCTGTTTTTATTATCATACTTCTCTGCTTCTGTCACATTCTTGTCATAACCCTGGAGTGATGCTCTGAGCTGCTGAAGAAGGACAGAGCTGTCTGTGTGTGTGTGTGTGTGTGTGTGTGTGTGTGTGTGTGTGTGTGTGTGTGTGTGTGTGTGTGTGTGTGTGTGTGTGTGTGTGTGTGTGTGTGTGTGTGTGTGTGTGCGTGTGCGTGCGTGCGTGCGTGCGTGTATGTGTATATGTATGCACATGGGGGTGTATCTGTGTGGAGTGGGACTCCCAGGGACAATAGTGGAATTGTATTATGTTTCTGTTTCTATTATCATACTTCTCTGCTTCTGTCACATTCTTGTCATAACCCTGAAGTGATGCTCTGAGCTGCTGAAGAAGGACAGAGCTAAGTGTGTGTGTGTGTGTGTGTGTGTGTGTGTGTGTGTGTGTGTGTGTGTGTGTGTGTGTGTGTGTGTGTGTGTGTGTGTGTGTGTGTGTGTGTGTGTGTGTGTGTGTGTGTGGCCATATAGTACAAAATTACAGCACATTCTACAGCACAGTCTACAGCACAGTCTACAGCACAGACTACAGCACAGACTACACCAGTCTACAGCACAAACTACGACACAGTCTATAGCACAGTCTACAGCACAGACTACAGCACAGTCTACAGCACCAACTACAGCACAGTCTACAGCACAGACTACGACACAGTCTACAGCACAGTCTACAGCTGAGTCTACAGCACAGACTACAGCACAGACTACAGCACAGTCTACTGCACAGACTACAGCACAGTCTACAGCACAGTCTACAGCACAGTCTACAGCACAGTCTACAGCACAGTCTACAGCACAGTCTACAGCACAGTCTAGAATACAGCACAGTCTACAAAACAGTCTACAGCTGAGTCTACATCACAGTCTAAGGCACAGTCTACAGCGCAGACTACGGCACAGTCTATAGCTGAGACTACAGCACAGTCTACAGCACCGACTACAGCACCGACTACAGCACTGACTACAGCACCGACTACAGCACTGACTACAGCACCGACTACAGCACTGTCTACAGCACAGTCTACAGCACAGTCTACAGCACAGTCGACAGCACAGTCTACAGCGCAGACTACAGCACTGACTACAGCACAGTCTACAGCACAGTCGACAGCACAGTCTACAGTGCAGACTACGGCACAGTCTACAGCACAGACTACAGCCCAGTCTACAGCACAGTCGACAGCACAGTCTACAGCACCGACTACAGCACTGACTACAGCACAGTCTACAGCACAGTCGACAGCACAGTCTACAGTGCAGACTACGGCACAGTCTACAGCACAGACTACAGCCCAGTCTACAGCACAGTCTACAGCACAGTCTACAGCACAGACTACAGCCCAGTCTACAGCACAGACTACAGCACAGTCTACAGCACAGTCTACAGCAGGTCAACTCAAATACAGCGAGAAGAAAAAGAAGAGGAAAAAGATAGTGTGTGTAAGGAGATGGGAGGAGACAAAGATGACCGAGAGGACACAGAAAGAGAGGTAGTGAGGGGGAATGAAGAGGAGATGGAAAAAGCAGGAGAAGTAGAGGGTGATAGGGAGAGAAAGAAAGAAGTAAAGAGCATAGATTGATTGTGGTAGGGTCAGGGTAACGTTCTGAAACCAGGTCATGTAGACAATACAGCCTGGGGCACTGCACTAGACCACTCAGCACTACACTAGACCACTCTGCACTGCACACTACACTAGACCACTCTGCACTGCACACTACACTAGACCACTCTGCACTGCACACTACACTAGACCACTCTGCACTGCACACTACACTAGACCACTCTGCACTGCACACTACACTAGACCACTCTGCACTGCACACTACACTAGACCACTCTGCACTACACTAGTCCACTCTGCACTACACTAGAGCACTCTGCACTACACACTACACTAGACCACTCTGCACTACACTAGACCACTCTGCACTACACTAGACCACTCTGCACTACGCTATACCACTCTTCACTACACACTACACTAGACCACTCTGCACTACACTAGACCACTCTGCACTACACTAGACCACTCTGCACTACACTAGACCACACTACACTACACACTACACTAGACCACTCTGCACTACACACTACACTAGACCACCCTACACTACACACTACACTAGAGCACTCTGCACTACACACTACACTAGACCACTCTGCACTACACACTACACTAGACCACTCTGCACTACACTAGACCACTCTGCACTACGCTATACCACTCTTCACTACACACTACACTAGACCACTCTGCACTACACTAGACCACTCTGCACTACACACTACACTAGACCACTCTGCACTACACACTACACTAGACCACTCTGCACTACACTAGACCACTCTGCACTACGCTATACCACTCTTCACTACACACTACACTAGACCACTCTGCACTACGCTATACCACTCTTCACTACACACTACACTAGACCACTCTGCACTACACTAGACCACTCTGCACTACACTAGACCACTCTGCACTACACTAGACCACTCTGCACTACACTATACCACTCTTCACTACACACTACACTAGACCACTCTGCACTACGCTATACCACTCTTCACTACACACTACACTAGACCACTCTGCACTATACTAGACCACTCTGCACTACACTAGACCACTCTGCACTACACTAGACCACTCTGCACTACACTAGACCACTCTGCACTACACTATACCACTCTTCACTACACACTACACTAGACCACTCTGCACTACACTAGACCACTCTGCACTACACTAGACCACTCTGCACTACACTAGACCACCCTACACTACACACTACACTAGACCACTCTGCACTACACACTACACTACGCTTCACCTCCCCATTCACTGAACCTTCTTCCAACCAGGACAATGGCAACAATAGACGGAACAAGATACACAAAGCAAATGTTTTACTTCATAATTATCAGCTAGATATTTTAACAGTTATAATCTAGCTGGCCATATAGTCAAACAGGCAGAAATGACCTAAAACGAATGTTATGCAAGATAGATGTCAATTATTAGTAGCTATCTGGCTAGCTACCAGTACAGTAGCTAGCCAGTTAGCCCTATTGACTTCTTATGGGCTTGCGATCTACGGTATGTAGGCAGATAAACATGCCAAAATGAACACAGCATGTATTTATTAACATATCAAGATAAAGTATTGTAGTCAACGTATGAAATGTGAATTGGTAACATTTCATTCTGAAGTCAGAGTGTATTTCCTGTCGCTTCAGCTCAAATAATTGTTGCTATAAATTCTGCCTCTTTTTTTAACGTGGTTCCGTCGTATCTCTTTGCATACTTTCCATTGAAGCTTTCATCGATGCATGAGTACGCATTCAAGAAGTGTCCTCCATGCCTCGTTTCGCACACTTTGATTTGGACTCCTACTCTGACCCTCCCGTGCTCCAGTGTGCGTGCTCGGACCACGGTAGTGTGCATTTTGAGGAACACCCATAGTCTCCCCTCCAACTCTCTCTTTGATATGGAGGAATAGGTTCTGTACTCAGTAACCCTTTGATTCATGCATCTACAGTGACACTGATTTGACCGCTACACGGAAACACAAAGATCCCATATTCATTTTTCTCCATTAACATATCATTATATAGCACCATGATTGTATTGCCAGGTAAGGCAGTATTAATAGATGACTGAGGGGTGTAGAAGATTGCCCACTGCAGGCAGAGGATAATAGAGCACTAATGACCCATCGCCTGAATAACTGCACTACCCACGTGTCCCGGATCCCATTTCTCCTATTGCTACTCTACCTTACCCTTTGTGTCTCTCTTTATAATGTTCTCTATAAAAAAGTGTTTTACCACATTCGAGCCAGTTCACGTACAGTACATTGTTAAATATCAGTGTGAAAACATGTTGTATACACTCCTAATTTCACAGTAACACTAAGCAGTTCAAGGCAGCAGTTGACTTTAGATCTCCAGGCCAACATGGTTTAGGCTAAGTGTCAGCTCTGTGGAGTGGCAGGCTGTCTGGCTGATTGACTAAATGACTGACTGGAGTGAGACTCCGGACAGGAGCCAGGGTTAGCCTATGAGTCAGAGACTTTGTGGACAGATTCAAAGTGAGGTTAGGTAGCTGGGTAGGTAGCTACTATAAGAACCACTGCACATCCTCCTTTAATGCTTCTGAGGCCATAACCTCAGACAATCCATAGAATGGGACAGTCATTTGCACATTGGGGCTGGATTCCGTCCACTTTGTTTTCTTTAGTCAGTTTCTTGTCTGGTTTTCAGCTAATGTTGGTTTTGGACTTGTTGACTCTAGTCTTGTTTTAGTCTGAGTTTAGTCTGGTTGTTTGTAACTGGGTATGTTTAAGTATTTGCTGGGCCCCTTCCTGTTTGTCCATTTGCCTGTCCGTCCTTCGGTCCTTCCGTCAGTCAGTCAGTCAGTCAGTCTGTGAGCACATGACTGTTCCTGATTCAGCTCTTCTTTTCTCTGGCCTGTTTGATGACTCCATGCATTCCTCACATTTTCCCTGCCCACCCCTGCAACCCCCCCCCCCCCCTCCCCCTGCCCCTCCACCCTCCACCCCACTGACATACACACTGGCAATGGAACCATTTTGAAGTAGTTGTCCTGTCCGGTAAAACTGACATACTCCATGCACTTCATGCTCCCTCCAACCACCTTTTCGGTTCAATAATGATCAAGGTTTCACTGATGATGTTGGACAATGCTGAAATGCTACCTTACTTTGCCATTTGGGAGGGCTGGGGGTGGATGGGGGCAGGGGGAGAGGAAGGCAAGTTGGGGACCTCAGTGATGCACAAAGTCCTTTCTCTGCATGTGTGTTTGTGTGTTGGTCAGTGGGGCTGATGGTTTGGCACGTTAGCTGCATTTGTATGTCAGTTAGCCAGCCAGTCCAGCACTAGCCAGCCGTGCTCTAACCTAACCTGTCTACAGTCGAGGACTTACAGAGTCTAGCCACCATGCTCCTACGCACTGAGAGAACCAACAGGAACCAAGCAACAGAGGTGAGACACCACATACATATACTGAGAGGGTCATATGCCATTTCAGGGGTTAAGAGAGTTTGTGGACAAAGAGATTTCAATGGATGGTCAGATTCCAGTAGGCATATGCACTTCAGCCAGACATTCTGCTGGGTGACGGCTGTGAGAGTTCTAGAACGTATTCCTTCCGTAAGCTCTGCAGGGTCTTGATTGTGGACGTTCTAGGTCTAGAATGCATTTTGTCCATAATAGTTTTGCTTACTGTTTATTGTTTTCGAACACTTCTATTGTTTTCACTCCTTGCATGTGTTCAGTTTTTTCCTGTCAAGCTGTGATGGCAGCCAGCTTTACTGGTTTTGCTGTGAATAAAGTACCGCTTGTGTGTAAAACTGGGATGATTCCTAGAACGCTGAAGGATACTACCAGTTACAATACAGCAGAAGCCCTACAATCAGCGGACTGACAAGTGAAACTTTAAGTAACTGAACTTGTTGTTTACTGACCGAGTTGTGTCAAACCAGGAGTTGTTATTTTAAACCAGGAGTTGTTATGTTATACCAGGAATAGTTGTGTCAAACCAGTAATTGTTGCGTCAAACAAGTGTTTTTTGTCCAGATTGACATAGACCCAGGTGTTTGTTCCCCAGCTCTGCCCTGCCCTGCCCTGCCTGGCTGTGTGAGATGACTGCTTATGTCATTGGATGGGGCCTGCTCACATATTTAATGTGAAAGAGGGGTGGGAGGTCAGGGGTAGGGGGGTGTCATTGATGTCTGAGGTTGCAGTTGCAATACTATGTTGTTTTGGGACATAGCATTATGTCTGCCCTAGAATTGAGCAAAAATGTCTGTCACAATAGAACATATATTAATGTGTACTACAATTATCATCATCTTTGTTTATCACTTCTATTACTACTACTACGACTACTACTACTACTACTACTACTACTACCACCACTGATTGTAGGCACATTACTGTTTGGGGCACTGCTCTGTCTCTCCTCCCTCTCTCTTTTCCCTGTTCTCTCTCTCCTCTCTCTTTTTCTTCCCTCTCTTCTTTCTCCCAGAAAGAGTGTAGCTATGTCATCAGTCCAGAGGAGTACATTTTGATCCATGTTTAATTGTTTATGTGAGTGGTAGTGGGCACTAAGAGACCACAGTCTGTTGTATATGAGGAATAGAGAGACATGGTGGAAACCAGCCAAGCATGGAAACGCAGTGAATAATGCGTTCCCTGTTGTTGCTATGGTAGCAGGACTCTTCTCTGGTCTGGGAGAAAGAGTGTGTGTGAGTGTAATGGGTTGAATTGTTGTCATGAATCAGTAAGAGTATGTCTGTGTACATGTGTGCACACAACATGTGTTTGTGTGCGAAGTTACCAGCATTCATTCACATATTCAACGAGGCATTAGAGGAAGACAAAAATGTATTTGACCAATAGAATAACATGTATTGCAGGATAAATGAACTCGCCACCCTAATCTGGTGGTCCCAGCGCGCACGACCCACGTGGAGTTCCAGGTCTCCGGCAGCCTCTGGAACTGCCGATCTGCGGCCAACAAGGCAGAGTTCATCTCAGCCTATGCCTCCCTCCAGTCCCTCGACTTCTTGGCACTGACGGAAACATGGATCACCACAGATAACACTACTACCCCTACTGCTCTCTCTTCGTCCGCCCACTTGTTCTCGCACACCCCGAGAGCTTCTGGTCAGCGGGGTGGTGGCACCGGGATCCTCATCTCTCCCAAGTGGTCATTCTCTCTTTCTCCCCTTACCCATCTGTCTATCGCCTCCTTTGAATTCCATGCTGTCACAGTTACCAGCCCTTTCAAGCTTAACATCCTTATCATTTATCGCCCTCCAGGTTCCCTCGGAGAGTTCATCAATGATGCCTTGATAAGCTCCTTTCCTGAGGACGGCTCACCTCTCACAGTTCTGGGCGACTTTAACCTCCCCACGTCTACCTTTGACTCATTCCTCTCTGCCTCCTTCTTTCCACTCCTCTCCTCTTTTGACCTCACCCTCTCACCTTCCCCCCCTACTCACAAGGCAGGCAATACACTCGACCTCATCGTTACTAGATGCTGTTCTTCCACTAACCTCATTGCAACTCCCCTCCAAGTCTCCGACCACTACCTTGTATCATTTTCCCTCTCGCTCTCATCCAACACTTCCCACACAGCCCCTACTCGGATGGTATCGCGCCGTCCCAACCTTCGCTCTCTCTCCCCCGCTACTCTCTCCTCTTCCATCCTATCATCTCTTCCCTCTGCTCAAACCTTCTCCAACCTATCTCCTGATTCTGCCTCCTCAACCCTCCTCTCCTCCCTTTCTGCATCCTTTGACTCTCTATGTCCCCTATCCTCCAGGCCGGCTCGGTCCTCCCCTCCCGCTCCGTGGCTCGACGACTCATTGCGAGCTCACAGAACAGGGCTCCGGGCAGCCGAGCGGAAATGGAGGACAACTCACCTCCCTGCGGACCTGGCATCCTTTCACTCCCTCCTCTCTACATTTTCCTCCTCTGTCTCTGCTGCTAAAGCCACTTTCTACCACTCTAAATTCCAAGCATCTGCCTCTAACCCTAGGAAGCTCTTTGCCACCTTCTCCTCCCTCCTGAATCCTCCCCTCCCCCCTCCTCCCTCTCTGCAGATGACTTCGTCAACCATTTTAAAAAGGAAGTCGACGACATCCGATCCTCGTTTGCTAAGTCAAACGACACCGCTGGTTCTGCTCACACTGCCCTACCCTGTGCTCTGACCTCTTTCTCCCCTCTCTCTCCAGATGAAATCTCGCGTCTTGTGACGGCCGGCCGCCCAACAACCTGCCCGCTTGACCCTATCCCCTCCTCTCTTCTCCAGACCATTTCCGGAGACCTTCTCCCTTACCTCACCTCGCTCATCAACTCATCCCTGATCGCTGGCTACGTCCCTTCTGTCTTCAAGAGAGCGAGAGTTGCACCCCTTCTGAAAAAACCTACACTCGATCCCTCCGATGTCAACAACTACAGACCAGTATCCCTTCTTTCTTTTCTCTCCAAAACTCTTGAACGTGCTGTCCTTGGCCAGCTCTCCCGCTATCTCTCTCAGAATGACCTTCTTGATCCAAATCAGTCAGGTTTCAAGACTAGTCATTCAACTGAGACTGCTCTCCGCACATGTTCTTAACTGACTTGCCTGGTTAAATAAAGGTAAAATTAAAAATTAAAAAATAAACTGCTAAAGCTAACTCTCTCTCCTCTGCTCTCATCCTTCTAGACCTATCGGCTGCCTTCGATACGGTGAACCATCAGATCCTCCTCTCCACCCTCTCCGAGTTGGGCATCTCCGGCGCGGCCCACGCTTGGATTGCGTCCTACCTGACAGGTCGCTCCTAACAGGTGGCGTGGCGAGAATCTGTCTCCTCACCACGCGCTCTCACCACTGGTGTCCCCCAGGGCTCTGTTCTAGGCCCTCTCCTATTCTCGCTATACACCAAGTCACTTGGCTCTGTCATAACCTCACATGGTCTCTCCTATCATTGCTATGCAGACGACACACAATTCATCTTCTCCTTTCCCCCTTCTGATGACCAGGTGGCGAATCGCATCTCTGCATGTCTGGCAGACATATCAGTGTGGATGACGGATCACCACCTCAAGCTGAACCTCGGCAAGACGGAGCTGCTCTTCCTCCCGGGGAAGGACTGCCTGTTCCATGATCTCGCCATCACGGTTGACAACTCCATTGTGTCCTCCTCCCAGAGCGCTAAGAACCTTGGCGTGATCCTGGACAACACCCTGTCGTTCTCAACTAACATCAAGGCGGTGGCCCGTTCCTGTAGGTTCATGCTCTACAACATCTGCAGAGTACGACCCTGCCTCACACAGGAGGTCCTAATCCAGGCATTTGTCATCTCCCGTCTGGATTACTGCAACTAGCTGTTGGCTGGGCTCCCTGCCTGTGCCATTAAACCCCTACAACTCATCCAGAACGCCGCAGCCTGTCTGGTGTTCAACCTTCCCAAGTTCTCTCACGTCACCCCGCTCCTCCGCTCTCTCCACTGGCTTCCAGTTGAAGCTCGCATCCGCTACAAGACCATGGTGCTTGCCTACGGAGCTGTGAGGGGAACGGCACCTCAGTACCTCCAGGCTCTGATCAGGCACTACACCCAAATAAGGGCACTGCGTTCATCCACCTCTGGCCTGCTCGCCTCCCTACCACTGAGGAAGTACAGTTCCCGCTCAGCCCAGTCAAAACTGTTCGCTGCTCTGGCCCCCCGATGGTGGAACAAACTCCCTCACGACGCCAGGACAGCGGAGTCAATCACCACCTTCCGGAGACACCTGAAACCCCACCTCTTTAAGGAATACCTAGGATAGGATAAAGTAATCCTTCTCACCCCCCTTAAAAGATTTAGATGCACTATTGTAAAGTGGCTGTTCCACTGGATGTCATAAGGTGAATGCACCAATTTGTAAGTCGCTCTGGATAAGAGCGTCTGCTAAATGACTTAAATGTAATTTAAATGTAAATCTATCTTAGAGTTGTACATAGCTGGCCATAAATTGATGTTGCATTTTACTTCATGGGTTATTTAGGCTTCTTCTAACCCATTGCTTTTCTACTTTCTACCGCCTGCAGCGAGAAACTTTGTGGCGGGGCAGAGGACAAAGAGGGAGGAGCATCGAGGATGGTCACAGTCAAATAGGAATCCTGACTTAATGAAGTGGTTATTAAAATGCTCAGCCATGTGCTTCTTGTCAGTAACAACCACATCATCAACATTAAGGGACATGGGCAGCTGTGAGGAGGAGGGGTTATTCTCCAGGTCTTTAACCCTTTTACAGAACTTCTTGGGGTTAGACCCACAGAGAGAGAACTGCCCCTTAAAGTAACCAACTTTGGCCTTCTGGATAGCCTGAGGGCACTTATTTCTAATTTGCCTGAACGAGAGCCAGTCAGTGTCTGTGTATGCGTGTGCCGGAATGGAATTCACCACCGGAAGAATGGAATTCTTGGGGTGGAGTAACTCTGACAGATCATGGTCTAACCAGGTGCTGAACCTGTTAACATCAAGGAGAGTAGCCTTTTCTGGGTGTTTGGAGTCATACCTTGTGGCATTGGTAATAATCTGAGAAAGATTTAAGGAGTCCCATTGCTTTAGAACTTTGTCAGGTGGCATGTCCCAGTTTAGGTCACCTAGGAAGACAAATTCAGACTTGATGTAAGTGGCTAGGAGAGAGCTTAGAGCATGTAGGGTACAGGCCAGTGCTGATGGTGGAAGATAACACCCATCAACAGTAAACAAAGAGTTATTGGAAAGTTTAATGCAGAAAACCAGCAAATATAATTGTTTGGGGACAGACTTGGTGGACACAACCGACCACTGAATGTGTTCCTTGGTAAAGATTTTCACTCCACAACTTTTGGAAGATCCGTCTTGCCAATAAAGGTTGTAACCAGAAAGGTTTAATTTTGATTTATTTTATTTCACCTTTATTTAACCAGGTAGGCTAGTTGAGAACAAGTTCTCATTTGCAACTGTGACCTGGCCAAGATAAAGCAAAGCAGTTCGACACATACAACAACACAGAGTTACACATGGAATAAACAAACATACAGTCAATAATACAGTAGAAAAATCAATATACAGCATGTATATGAGGTAGGATTAGAGAGGTAAGGTAATACATAGGCCATGGTGGCAAAGTAATTACAATATAGGAATTAAACACTGGAATGGTAGAATGTGCAGAAGATGAACGTGCAAGTTGAGATACTGGGATGGCAAAGGAGCAAGATAAATAAATAAATGAATACAGTATGGGGATTAGGTAGATTGGATGGGCTATTTACAGATGAGCTATGTGCAGGTGCAGTGATCTGTGAGCTGCTCTGACAGCCGGTGCTTAATTAATGCTATTGAGGGAGGTAAGAGTCTCCAGCTTCCAAGATTTTTGCAGTTCGTTCCAGTCATTGGCAGCAGAGAACTGGAAGGAGAGGTGGCCACAGGAAGAATTGGCTTTGTGGGTGACCAGTGAGATATACCTGCTGGAGAGCGTGCTACGGGTGGGTACTGCTATGGTAACCAGTGAGCTGAGATAAGGCGGGGATTTACCTAGCAGTGACTTGTAGATGACCTGGAGCAAGTGGGTTTGGCGACGAGTATGAAGCGAGGGCCAGCCAATGAGAGCATACAGGTCACAGTGGTGGGTAGTATATGGGGCTTTGATGACAAAATGGATGGCACTGTGATAGACTGCATCCAATTTGTTGAGTAGAGTGTTGGAGGCTATTTTGTAACTGACATCGCCGAAGTCGAGGATCTGTAGGACGGTCAGTTTTACGAGGGTATGTTTGGCAGCATGGATGGAGGATGCTTCGTTGCTAAATAGGAAGCCGATTCTAGATTTAATTTTGGATTGGAGATGTTTAATGTGAGTCTGGAAGGAGAGTTTACAGTCTAACCAGGCACCTAGGTATATGTAGTTGTCCACATATTCTAAGTCAGAACCGTCCAGAGTAGTGATGCTGGACGGGATTTCAGGTGCGGGCAGCGATCGGTTGAAGAGCATGCATGTAGTTTTTCTTGCATTTAAGAGCAGTTGGAGGCCACAGAAGTAGAGTTGTATGGCATTGAAGCTCATCTGGAGGTTATTTAACACAGTGTCCAACGAAGGGCCAGAGGTATACAGAATGTTGTCGTCTGCGTAGAGGTGGATCAAAGAATCACTAGCAGCGAGAACAACATCATTGATGTATTCAGAGAAGAGAGTCGGCCTGAGATTTGAACCCTGTAGCACCCCCTTAGAGACTGCCAGAGGTCCGGACAACAGGCCCTCTAATTTGACATACTGAACTCTATCGGAGAAGTAGTTGGTGAACCAAGCGAGGCAATCATTTGAGAAACCTAGGCTGTTGAGTCTGTCAATAAGAATGTTGTGATTGACAGAGTCGAAAGCCTTGGCCAGGTCGATGAATACGGCTGCACAGTAATGTCTCTTATCGATGGCGGTTATGATACAGTTTAAGACCTTGAGCGTGGCTAAGGTGCACCCATGACCAGCTCTGAAACCAGATTGCATAGTGGAGAAGGTATGGTGAGATTCGAAATGGTTGGTAATCTGTTTGTTAACTTGGCTTTCAAAGACCTTAGAAAGGCAAAGTATGATAGATATAGCTCTGTAGCAGTTTGGGTCTAGAGTGTCTCCTCCTTTGAAGATGGGGATGACTGCGGCAGCCTCCCAATCTATGGGAATCTCAGACGATATGAAAGAGAGGTTGAACAGGCTAGTAATAGGGGTTGCAACCATTCCGGCAGATACTTTTAGAAAGGTTAACATCAGTGTTCAAAACACTCTTTCTCAGTAATGACCAACACATCTGGATTGGAGATTGGAGATTGGAGAGAGAGGGAGAGAGAGAGAGAGCTATGTGC
Source organism: Oncorhynchus gorbuscha (assembly GCF_021184085.1). Taxonomy (NCBI): domain Eukaryota; kingdom Metazoa; phylum Chordata; class Actinopteri; order Salmoniformes; family Salmonidae; genus Oncorhynchus; species Oncorhynchus gorbuscha. The sequence continues at coordinate 37,058,525 of NC_060174.1, forward strand.
ACACTGCCCACACAATGAGGTGGAAACTGAGCTACACTTCCTAACCTCCTGCTCAATGTATGACCATATTAGAGACACATATTTCCCTCAGATTACACAGATCCACAAAGAATTAGAAAACAAACCCAATTTTGATAAACTCCCATTTCACTGGGTGAAATTCCACATGTGCCATCACAGCAGCAAGATTTGTGACCTGTTGCCACAAGAAAAGGGCAACCAGTGAAGACCAAACACCAATGTAAATACAACCCATATTTATGCTTATTTATTTTCCTTTGTTTACTGTAAATGTTTTGTGTTTATTTCACTTTTCTATATTATCTACCTCTGTTGCTTTGGCAATGTTAACACGTTTCCCATGCCGAGAGAGAGAGAGAGAGAGAGAGAGAGAGAGAGAGAGAGAGAGAGAGAGAGAGAGAGAGAGAGAGAGAGAGAGAGAGAGAGAGAGAGAGAGAGAGAGAGAGAGAGAGAGAGAGAGAGAGAGAGAGAGAGAGAGAGAGAGAGAGAGAGAGAGAGAGAGAGAGAGAGAGAGAGAGAGAGAGAGAGAGAGAGAGAGAGAGAGAGAGAGAGAGAGAGAGAGAGAGAGAGAGAGAGAGAGAGTACCTGTACCAGACTGGGGGAGACAGGCCAGGGCAGACGGTGAACAGAGACTAGCAAGTCTCTTTTTCACGTATAAAAGGAGGTCATTAGCTAGCTAAGTCTTTCCAGTATCGGCAAATGGTCTTTTATGACGTACAAACAAAGTTGTCCTGTGGCTGTTGTAGTTTGGAGATTCTGAGGAGGATATCTTCTCTACACAGATGGAGGGGGCTTCAAAGGTGTGAAACTCTCCTGCCATTGTTAGGCTCAAGGGTTTTCACATCTTTCACTTCACTCATTTCAGTCAGATTCTTTCCTAGCAGCATGGTAGCCTTATATAATAAGCTTTATATATCAAAATTAACGTGACATTACTGTCTTTTACTTTTTGGCTTCAGAAATTAGGTTCAGACTGAACATTACTTAATGTTCAGACTGTTCAGAATGTTCAGACTGAATGTTGTGTTGTATGGTATTTCCAGGTTCCGCTGTGTTTCTTCTGCAGGTTTTGGTTTGTTATGAGTTTTTTGTCATGACAGTCCTTGGTAGTAATAGTCCATTCAGGTAATTTTGTTATAATCAAGGTTTTAGGTATGGAATTGTGAATTGGAATTAAGGTTTTGATGTTGAGGTTAGTATCCTGTTTAGAGTCCTTGCAAAAAAATGTACATTTATCTACATTTATCCAACTCTAATTCTATATTTTTGCAGAAGAACTCAGGAGCTGATGCTCTCTCTGTCTATTCACTCTCTCTCTCTCCTCTGTTGTGCTGAAGGAGCTCCTTAAACTTGTCCCCCAAAAACATCTGGGTCAAATGGTTCTTTAAGGTTGCAGCCGCTATCATCACCGACCCTTTCTCTTACCTTTTTAACATGTCTCTCCTCTCTGGAATGGGTCCCAGTTCTTGAAAGGCAGGCTCGGTGATCAAGCTAAACCTAACTGTTATAGGCCAATTTCAATCTTGCTCTGTATATAAAAAGTGTTGGAAAAATGTGTCAATAATCAACTGACTGGCTTTCATGATGTCTATAGTTTTCTCTCTGGTATTAAATCTGGTTTCCGCTCAGGTTATGGATGTACATATAAAGTTGAAGTCGGAAGTTTACATACTGTACACTGAGGTTGGAGTCATTAAAACATGTTTTTCAACCACTCCACAAATTTCTTGTTAACAAACTATACTTTTGGAAAATTTACATTTACATTACATTTAAGTCATTTAGCAGATGCTCTTATCCAGAGCGACTTACAAATTGGTGCATTCACCTTATGACATCCAGTGGAACAGCCACTTTACAATAGTGCATCTAAATCTTTTAAGGGGGGGTGAGAAGGATTACTTTATCCTATTCTAGGTATTCCTTAAAGAGGTGGGGTTTCAGGTGTCTCCGGAAAGTGTGATTGACTCCGCTGTCCTGGCGTCGTGAGGGAGTTTGTTCCACCATTGGGGGGCCAGAGCAGCGAACAGTTTTGACTGGGCTGAGCGGGAACTGTACTTCCTCAGTGGTAGGGAGGCGAGCAGGCCAGAGGTGGATGAACGCAGTGCCCTTGTTTGGGTGTAGGGCCTGATCAGTTGGGACATCTACTTTGTGCAAGACATTTTTCCAACAATTGTTTACAGACAGATTATTTCATTTATAATTCACTGTATCACAATTCCAGTGGGTCAAATGTTTACATACACTAAGTTGGCTGTGCCTTTAAACAGCTTGGAAAATTCCAGAAAATTATGTTGTGGATTTAGAAGCTTCTGTCTATTGACATCATTTGAGTGATAGGACGGTAAGTAGCCTAATGGTTAGGAGGCAGCAAGCAGCCTAGTGGTTAGAGTGTTGGACGAGTAGCCGAAAGGTTTCGACATCGAATCCCAGAGCTGACAAGGTAAAAAATCTGTTGTTCTGCCCCTGAACAAGGCAGTTAACCCATTGTCCCTAGAAAATAAGAATTTGTTCTCAAATAACTTGCCTAGTTAAACAAAGGCAAAGGTAATAATACAATTTGAGGTGTACTTGTGGATGTATTTCAAGGCACACCTTGAAAGTCAGTGCCTCTTTGCTTGACGTCATGGGAAAATCAAAAGACATCGGCCAAGACCTCGGAAAAAAATGTGTAGACCTCCACAAGTCTGCTTCATCCTTGGGAGCAATTTACAAACACCTGAAGGTACCAAGTTCACCTGTACGAATAACAGTACGCAAGTATAAACACCATGGGATCACGCAGCTGTCATGCTGCTCAGAAAGAAGATGGTTTTTGTCTCGTAGAGATGAACGTACTTTGGTTCGAAAAGTGCAAATCAATCTCAGAACAACAGCAAAAGACCTTGTGAAGATGCTGGAGGAAAACGGTACAAAAGTATCTATATCCACAGTAAAACGAGTCCTATATTGACATAACCTGAAAGGCCACTCAGCAAGGAAGAAGCCACTGCTTCAAAACCGCCATAAAAAAAGCCAGACTATGGTTTGCAAATGCACATGGGGACAAATATCGTACTTTTTGGAGAAATGTCCTCTGGTCTGATGAAACAAATAGAACTGTTTGGAGGAAAAAGGGGGAGGCTTGCAAGCTGAAGAACACCATCCCAACTGTGAAGCAATGGGGACGGCAGCATCATATTGAAGCAACATCTCAAGACATCAGTCAGGAAGTTAAAGCTTGGTCGCAAATTGGTCTTCCAAATGGACAATGATCCCAGGCATACTTCCAAAGTTGTGGCAAAATGGCTTAAGGACAACAAAGTCAAGGTATTGGAGTGGCCATCACAAAGCCCTGACCTCAATCCTATAGAACTGAAACAGTTTGTGCGAGCAAAGAGGCCGACAAACCTAACTCAGTTATACCAGCTCTGTCAGGAGGAATGGGCCAAAATTCACCCAAATTATTGTGGGAAGCTTGAGGACCGCTACCCAAAACATTTGACCCAAGTTTTTTTTAAATGAAGGCAATGCTACCAAATACTAATTGAGTGTATGTAAACTTCTGACCAACTGGGAATGTGATGAAAGAAATTAAAGCTGAAATAAATCATTCTCTACTATTATTCTGACATTTCACATTCTTAAAATAAAGTGGTGATCCTAACTGATCTAATACAGGGAATTATTTACTAGGATTAAAAAACTGGGTTTAAATGTATTTGGCTAAGGTATATGTAGACTTCTGACTTCAACTGTTTCACTGCAACCTTAAAGGTCTTAAATGATGTCACTGCTTCCCTTGACTCTAAGAAATGTTGTGCTGCTATTTATATTGACTTGGCCAAAGCTTTTGATACTGTAGACTATTGTGGGTCGGCAATGGAGTATTCATGTCTCTGAGGGGTCTTTGGCCTGGTTCGCTAACTACCCCTCTCAAAGAGTGCAATGTGTAAAGTCAGAACATCTGCTGTTTCAGCCACTGCCTGTCTCCAAGGGAGTACCCCAAGGTTCGATCCTAGGCCCCCCGCTCTTCTCAATTTTCATCAACAACATAGCTCAGGCAGTAGTAAGCTCTCTCATCGATTTATATGCAGATGATACAATCTTATACTCAATGGCATAATATGGAGTTGGTCCCCTTTGCTGTCATAACATCCTCCATTCTTCTGTGAAGGCTTTCCCCTAGATGTTGGAGCATTGCTGCGGGGACTTGCTTTCATTCAGCCATGAGCATTAGGGAGGTCGGACACTGATGTCGGGTGATTAGGCCTGGCTCGCAGTCGGCATTCCAATTCATCCCAATGTGTTCGATGGGCTTGAGTTGTGCAGTCCAGTCAAGTTCTTCCACACCAATCTCGACAAACCATTTCTGTATGGACCTCACTTTGTGCACGGGGTCATTGTCATGCTGGAACAGGAAAAGGCCTTCCCCAAACTGTTGCCACAAAGTTGAAAGCACAGAATAATATAGAATATCATTGTATGCTGTAGCGTTACCATTTCCCTTCACTGGAACTAAAGGGCCTAGCCTGAACCGTGACAAATATCACTAGACAATTATTACTCTTCCACCAAACTTTACAGTTGGCACTATGCAATCGGGCAGGCAGCGCTCTTCTGGTATCCACCACACCCAGATTAATCCGCGGACTGCCAGATGGTGAGGCGTGATACATCACTCCAGAGAACGCGTTTCCACTACGCCGGAGTCCAATTGTGGCGAGCTTTCCACCACTCCAGCCAACACTTCAGATTGCTCATGGTGATCATAGGCATGGAAACCAATTTCATGAAGTTCCCGACGAACAGTTCTTGTTCCAGGGGCATTTTGGAACTCAGTAGTGAATATTGCAACCAAGGACAGACGATTTTTACACGCTATGCACTTCAGCACTCGGCGGTCCTGTTCTGTGAGCTTGTGGCTGAGCCGTTGTTGCTCCTAGATGTTTCCACTTCACAATACCAGCACTTACGGTTGACCGGGCAGCTCTAGCAGGGCAGAAATATGACTAACTGACTTGGAAGGGTGGCATGCTATGGCGGTGCCACATTGAAAGTCACTGAACTCTTCAGTACTGGCCATTCTACCGACAATGATTTTTATGGAGATTGCATGGCTGTGTGCTCGGTCAATTTTATAGACCTGTCAGCAATGGGCCGAATCCACTAATTTGGGTGGGGGACTGTGTGGAGGGGTGTTCTCGGATGGTTGAGGGGCAGCTCTTGGAGATCAGTGGGGGGGGGGGGGGGGGGGTTCTTGGAGGGCTGGTGGCCTGGCGGTTGGGAGCTTGGGCCAGTGGCTGATGGGTTACTGGTTCGGGTCCTTGACCTGGACGTTGACCCTGGTTGCTTCTGTGGGTCGAGTCTGTTAGATGACTGATGTGATGTAGATGTTGAGTGGCTTCACTGCAAGTAGTTTTATATATTCAATAAAAACGTTTTCATAAAAAATGAAGGGGTGTCCAAAAACCTATTGCAACCCTCAACCCTCAGCAGCTGCTCCGCCAGTCACATTCTGTTAAAGTTCCCCAAAGGATATCCCTGGGTCACTCCTCTTTTCATTTCGCGGCAGCTAGCAACTGGACCAAGCTGCAAAAAAACCTCAAACAGTACAGTTTTATCTCCATCTCTACATTCAAATATTCAATCATGGACACTCTTCCTGACACTTGTGGGAGCTTCACGTGATGTAGTCTTGTCTATACCTTTTTATTGTCTGTTCCTAGCAATGTTTGTACCATGTTTGTGCTGCTACCAAGTTGTGCTGCTGCCATGTTGCATTGCTACCATGTTGTGTTGTTGTCATGTTGTGTTTCTGCCATGTTGTATTAGGTCTTATGGTGTCTCTCTCGTTGTGATGTGTGATTTGTCCAAAAAGGAGGCCTTTTGCCTCTTGGTATGCTGTCATTGTAAAAATGAGTTCCTTCGTAATTGACTTGCCTAGAACTTGTTGAGGACGTGGTACCGAAGTGGGGACCACAATCAGCAGAAATGCTCAAGAGTGCCACCATAGAGGTTGATAAACCTCAAACTTTCATTAAAATTGACATACAATATACTGAATTAAAGCTACACTCGTTGTGAATCTATCCACCAAGTCAGATTTGTAAAATGCTTTTCGGGGAAAGCATGAGAAGCTATTATCTGATACCAAGCACCCTCAAAATACTGCACCGTCACCTAAAACGACAGATTTTGCATTAGCCGTCGCAAACGAAAACGCTGAAATAAAATATAAAACATTCATTACCTTTGACGAGCTTCTTTCTTGGCACTCCTAGATGTCCCATAAACATCATTTAGGGTCTTTTTTGATTAAATCGGTCCATATATAGCCTAGATATCGAGCTAAGAATTACGTTGCGAGTAAAGAAAATAATTAGCATTTCATAACGTAACGTAATTTTTTAAAATTCAAAAAGTCGATGATAAACTTTCACAAAACACTTCGAAATACTTTTGTAATGCAACTTTAGGTATTAGTACACGTTAATAAGCGATAAAATTGATCAGGAGACGATGTTAAATCTGTTTCTTGTCCGTGTAGAAAAACATGTCTGACCAGAGGTCGACCAAAAATCAGGGCGGAGCCATCAGGGAAGATGTTCCCTTGTTTGGGTTAGACCAAGAATCAATTGCGAATCAAATGACATGACTCTAGACACTCTGTGGAAGCTGTAGGCAATGTAAACTCTGCTCTATTTAATTCGGTTCACTTTTAACAATTGCCTGTAGTCGCGGAAGGATATATTTTTCCATTTTAAGTGAACAGATTTCCATGCACTTTTGGATGAAACACCCGTTCTGTAAATGCCACAGACGTGATTTAAACAGTTTTGGAAACGTCTGAGTGTTTTCTATCCACACATACTAATCATATGCATGTACTATATTCCTGGCATGAATAGCAGGGCGCTGAAATGTTGCGCGATTTTTAACAAAAAGCTGCGAAAAGCTGCATGAATTCTCAACTTCCATAAGTGGTTTTAAATAATACCATGGAGGAGCTTAGAAGAGAGGAACCCCCTCAAACTTTTATTCCATTGGCTGGAATGCAGTTGTTGCAAGAGTGCATTTTTCACTGGCTGTCAACTGGTTCCAAAAACAATGATTGATAGGCAGGTTAAACGTATTCAATTCAACCATTATTGGGTTAAAATACACATATACATTTGTGAATAGCCATCCACAACAACCACAATCTACATGGTGGAAATAGCTAAACGAGAGAGCAGCAGTGTGATTCACATCAATGCGCTATGTAGGTATCAATACTAAGTTATATTCGTATCCCCCCGTAGGCTACACCACTGCTGCCGTCCTTACCTCAAGGCATTTATTCAAATTGGATGCATAATCTTTGGATGCCAACACCAGTCTTACCATTGGAAGACATCGCTTGGACTGTAGTCTACAAATGCCTGTTCCTGCTCTTTTCCCGCGATCCATCAAACATTTGATGCCTCATCATAGTGGTCTCTGACTTGTGGTCAGACTCACTCAGGCCTTGTTTCCAACAAGCTCTCGCATTCTCACATCAGAAATAGAAGTGTATTTATCGCTGGAATTAAACATGCAACCTTAGGCATCAGTGGCAGAAACGTACACCAATCTGCCATCCCCGTCTGCAACACCCTAGGAAAACTGAAACCTACTTGAAGGTAACAGCGCTCACTGTTGCCCCTAGTGGCCGGTTTGCATGTCATATACAGATGTCCTCAGACATGGATGGACGATGAATGCTGACTTGTTTCACGGGTGACCTATCTGCTTGTTCAATGCTGATTTAAAAGTCATTGAGAAAACATAAAGGTGTCATACAGATGTTTTACATACAAACATCCTTTGTGAACTTAAAATAAACCCTAGAAGTATTCATCTCGGTTTTTCAAAAGTTATCTGTAATCTGATTACAATATTTTTGCTCATAACGTAACGGATTATAGTTAGCTTTTTTGTAATCAGTTACATGTAAGAGACTGCTGTACATGTAATCCATTGCTCCCGACCTTGTATTTAAGACCACTCTTTTTTTCAATTTTACCAAGTGGGGCAGTGGTCTAAGGCACTGCATCTCAGTGCTAGAGGTGTCACTACTGACACCCTGGTTCGAATCCAGGCTGTATCACAACCGGCTGTGATTGGGAGTCTGATAGGGCTGCATACAATTGGCTCAGTGTCGTCTGGGTTTGGCCAGTGTAGGCCATCATTGTAAATAAGAATTTGTTCTTAACTGACTTGCCGAGTTCAATAAAGGTTAAATAGAAAAATAATAAACAGTGTCTGGTCACCCATAGTACTTAGAGCTTAACCTCTCATCTTAATTCAGTAGACTGGAGGTTCTCCATTAGAACAGATTTATACACATTAGAACCACGCTCATGCAGGCAGCAGGGTTTATCTATTGCATCTTGTAGCATTACGCTTTAAGACTGTTAGTTATGGATATCCAAGATTATCTCACACACATAGACATACAGGAAGTAATGTACACAGATAGAGGCACACACATGCGCATGCATGTGCGTACACACACACACACACACACACACACACACACACACACACACACACACACACACACACACACACACACACACACACACACACACACACACACACACACACACACACACACACACACACACACACACACACACACACACACACAAAGTAAAAGTCATTCTAATCCTGGCTGGTCTCTAACAGGCGTGAAGCTGTCTCTGTAAGCAGCTCTGTCTCTCCCAGTGGAGTTTAAACTCCCACATTAAACCCATAAGGTTAATTAAATTGTTCAGTTATGGAGCAGTTTTACACATCCAATGAGATAAGGCTTTCTACTGTGTGGCTCAGCACTATAGACTTCAAATATCCACTCAAACTGATGCCTGTGTGTATTCTATTGGTTCTGTAATACGTTGCAATTGACAGCAGATGATGTTTGTTTTTGTTATGGTAATGCTGCTGAATAATAATTGATGATGAAGGCCTATCTTTTTTTGGGATAACACTTGACAAACATGCTGGTTTACGTGTAGGTTGGAATCCCAGTAAGACACATGACCTGAATATCTGGAATCTGTATGCTGAGTTGTTTTGTTTTGGACAACAACATCTGTATGGAGGACAGAATAAGAATATGAAGTCCAAAATTATTTCCTTTTGCTAATTGGACACAGAGCATTGACATTATGCAGAGAAGGTCAGTGCTTAACAAAGTGAATGTCAAGAGGGGGAGAAGATTAGCATGACTGAACCCTAATAAGCAGACCAACAACAAACTAACTGTGACAGACTGTGTTTCTGTTGTCCTCTGGTCCTGCTGTCCTCAGTTCTTATTTGTTGAGGAACTCGGTAGCTTGTAGAGCTTATGGAAGTGTACTAGTAGACAGAAGGTAACTGGTTGAAATCGCTGGCTTTGCAAGTAAAAGTCGGAGATGAGTTTCCCATGTGCAATTTCCTGCTGTTGTGCTATTGAACAAGGTATTGAATGCCTAAAATAGTTCCACTGTCTCAGTGCTCTTTGGTAAAGGTGGCACCCTTTAGGGATGACCAAGCAACAGTGGTTCTGAGAATCTGACTGTATCACACAGTACTAGCAGCACAGGGTGAATGATCCAGTGGTGACACACACAACTTTAACTCATTACTTTTCATAGGACCTACACTACTGGGCATTAGTAACACACACACACACACACACACACACACACACACACACACACACACACACACACACACACACACACACACACACACACACACACACACACACACACACACACACACACACACACACACACACACACACACACACACACACACACACACACACACATGTACGCACACATGTACACACACACACACACGTACGCACACACGTACACACACACGTAGACACACACACAGCCATTATTAGCAACTGTGGAAAAACCTTAGTCCTCACAGACAGATACACACACAGACAATAACAATCTGGGAGTCAGGGCTTGTCCAGGGAATTTGGACTGTGTGAAGTTGTGAAACTCATACGTATAACCATACAGGAGCTTACCATTCCTCCCCTCTCTCTTTCTGTTCTCTCTTTCCTCTCATCCCTTCCAACTGCACCCACCCTTCCCCTTTTAAGTCTCTTCCTGCTCCCACTTCTCTATCTCTCTTTGTTTCCCTCCTCCTTCCTCCCCTCCTCCATCTACATCTGATGTGGCTCTTTACTATATTTACTGTCCTGCCTTACACTATCTCCCTCCCTCCATCCACTTCCTCTACTCCTCCCTCCACCATCTCCTTTACTCTCATGTGCTCCTGCCATGTCCCTGTCAGACTAGTTCATATTTCATAGCCACATGCTTCTAGACCATAAAACCCAGCAATATCCCATGAATTATAGAATCACACAGACAAATCAAACTGCCTTCTACTTTTCTCCGAAAGGAAGTCAAGTCTAAAACTTAGACAGCCCATTCTGAAAGTTTAAACATTTTTGAGACGTGCTAAACAGCATGTCCAGTTTGAAGAGCCCTCTCTGTCCTATTGCAGACACACCTTCCTCTGTGTTCTCATTCCTTTTGGTGTATGATTGTTGCTGCAGACATGGACCAACTACACTTTTGTTTTAAACAAGATCAAGGTTCCGACCCCTTTTTGGTATTTTGATTGGTTTTAGACAGTATAGTAAGAAAGTAGAGATGGGAGACAAATAGTAAGATGCATAGACGAGAAGTGCCCAGACAGGGTTTGAATACCTTCACTTTAAAATACTTGAGCTGGGCTTGATTTCAGTTGCCTGGTAGAATGGAAACAATCAAAAGAATAGTCACAAAAGTGCAAACTCCAAGCTAAATCAAGGATGTCACAAATAAAATAGTATGCATTCTACAGTGTGTATAGTGTATCAAACATTGGTTTAGCTGCTCTGAAAAATGGCTCTACAGTGCCTTGGTCACTCAACTACAATGGAAACATCCCCTTGGGGATGACGGAAGAGCTGGGTTTACCTTCTACTACGACACACACACACACACACACACACACACACACACACACACACACACACACACACACACACACACACACACACACACACACACACACACACACACACACACACACACACACACACACACACACACACACACACACACACACACACACACACACACACACACACACAGAGCAATACATCCCGATCATGAACAAGTTATTCTTCTAAACCTCAGCACTCATATCTCAGCTGTGATATTTGTTTCGTGTTTAGTTGGATGTCCATTTCATGTTTATCATGTTAATGATCATCTGCAAAACCGTTAATTCTGTATCGTGTTAGAATGGCCTCATTCCTTTCATTAGCTCAAACAGGAGGACTGTTGGTTAGGATTTGTTTGCTTGTCATTATCTCTAATTGATGCTTGAAGTCTGCTGAGTCTAAGGGCCAGAGACAACAGTATTCAAGAGGGTGCATCGTTCACAAAGAAACACACTAAATAGAAAAGACAGGATGCTCTCGTGTTATTTTAAGTAAGGGATGAAACATGTGAGCTCGAACTGAACATGTACAGTATGTCCATATATTGTACGTTGAATAAGCCACCCTGGTGTGTGTGGCACTCAGCAAGGCTGCTGGCAGAGAGAAATCATTGAATGTGCTTGCGGATAAATATAGAGTTGGTGAATGAGTCTCTATTGTACAATGAAACCTCTCCACTCTACCACTTCTAACACAGAGCCCTGATTCAACACCCTATACCGACTCTCTCACTAATCAACATTACTTCAACACCTGACCCATCTACCTCAACTTATTCAGCTACCCCCACCTTTTACCAAAACTCCCCGCTTCCTCTCTTAGACTCCCCCACCCCACCCTGCCTACCCCACACCTCCTCACCCCCCATCCCAGTCTCAGTCTGTGAGATATGAGAAGAGGTCCAGATGGTTTGAGGACGTGCACTGGAAGCCAGCCTGGGCAAGCTAATGACATCATTACTCCCTTAATGTCTGTAGGACATGTTTGGAGTTTAGTTATTGGCAGCAGCATCAGACACATAGACCCTCTCTCCACGGGTATAACACACCTACTCCCCCCCCCGCTAAAAAACATGGAGCGCCAGATAATGAGAGTGTAGTTACGATAAAGTGTGTGATGTGAGTGGATGTGACATTGAACATTTTTAGCTAAGAGTATTGGGTAGAAAACATCAGGTAGAAAAGCATAAAATAAAATGAAGCTATTTGAATGCATATTAGGCATATTCTCTTAAGCTACCAGGCATCGCTACCCCCTTACTACCCCAATGTAATAAATACACTTCATGCTATTTGAAAAATAATATTTTGTCTGTGTTTTTGAATGTCTTGGATGACGTAAGAATACCCCCCCCAAAATGTTTTTGAAGAACACAATAGCATTTTCATTAGTTTAAGTTAACGTAGGTGATCTGCCACTGTGTACTTATTTAGGAAAAGTCAAGGAGGGAAGGGGGCAAGTAGACAGTTGTCGCAGTGACATCATGAACATTCTATTGTTGTCTGACATCAAACTCGTCATTTACATTATGAAAAAGTAAAAATACAAAAATGGCAGGCTGCATGTGAATTGATCGCATTGATTTGTGAATTGATCGCCCCCATCTAGCTTCAGAGTTTGTTCAGCTACTTGCCCAATCCTCTCCAGCTTCTCCTTTACCCAAATCCAGATAGCAGATGTTCTGAAAGAGCTGCAAAACCTGGACCCGTACAAATCAGCTTGGCTTGACAATCTGGACCCTCTATTTCTGAAATTATCCGACGCCATTGTCGCAACCCCTATTACCAGCCTGTTCAACCTCTCTTTCATATCATCTGAGATCCTCAAGGATTGGAAAGCTGCCGCAGTCATCCCCCACTTCAAAGGGGGAGACACCCTGGACCCAAACTGTTACAGACCTATATCCATCCTGCCATGCCTATCTAAGGTCTTCAAAAGCCAAGTCAACAAACAAGTCACTGACCATCTCGAATCCCACTGTACCTTCTCCGCTGTGCAATCTGGTTTCCGAGCCGGTCACGGGTGCACCTCAGCCACGCTCAAGGTACTAAACGATATCATAACCGCAATCGATAATAGACAGTACTGTGCAGCTGTCTTCATCGACCTGGCCAAGGCTTTCAACTCTGTCAATCACCATATTCTTTTCGTCAGACTCAGTAGCCTCGGTTTTTCAAATGACTGCCTTGCCTGGTTCACCAACTACTTTGCAGACAGAGTTCAGGGTGTCAAATCGGAGGGCATGTTGTCCGGTCCTCTGGCAGTCTCTATGGGGGTGCCACAGGGTTCAATTCTCAGGCCGACTCTTTTCTCTGTATATATCAATGATGTTGCTCTTGCTGCGGGCGATTCCCTGATCCACCTCTACGCAGACGACACCATTCTGTATACTTCTGGCCATTCCTTGGACACTGTGCTATATAACCTCCAAACAAGCTTCAATGCCATACAACACTCCTTCCATGGCCTCCAACTGCTCTTAAACGCTAGTAAAACCAAATGCATGCTTTTCAACTGTTCGCTGCCTGCACCCGCACGACCGAGTAGCATCACCACCCTGGATGGTTCCGACCTAGAATATGTGGACATCTACAAGTACCTATTTGTCTGGCTAGACTGTAAACTCTCCTTCCAGACTCATATCAAACATCTCCAATCTAAAATCAAATCTAGAGTCAGCTGTCTATTCCGCAGCAAAGCCTTCTTTCACTCACGCCGCCAAACTTACCCTAGTAAAACTGACTATCCTACCGATCCGTGACTTCGGCGATGTCATCTACAAATAACTTCCAATACTCTACTCAGCAAACTGGATGCAGTTTATCACAGTGCCATCCGTTTTGTTACTAAAGCACCTTATACCACCCACCACTGCGACCTGTATGTTATAGTCGGCTGGCCCTCGCTACATATTCGTCGCCAGACCCACTGGCTCCATCTACAAGTCCATGCTAGGTAAAGCTCTGCCTTATCTCAGTTCACTGGTCACGATGACAACACCCACCCGTAACACGCGCTCCAGCAGGTGCATCTCACTGATCATCCCTAAAACCAACACCTCATTTGGCCGCCTTTCGTTCCAATTCTCTGCTGCCTGTGACTGGAACGAATTGCAAAAATTGCTGAAGTTGGAGACTTTTATCTCCCTCACCAACTTCAAACATCTGCTATCTGAGCAGCTTATCGATCGCTGCAGCTGTACATAGTCTATCGGTAAATAGACCACCCAATTTACCTACCTCATCCCCATACTGTTTATATTTATTTACTTTTCTGCTCTTTTGCACACCAATATCTCTACCTGTACATGACCATCTGATCATTTATCACTCCAGTCTTAATCTGCAAAATTGTAATTATTTGCCTACCTCCTCATGCCTTTTGCACACAATGTATATAGACTCTTTTTTTCTACTGTGTTATTGACTTGTTAATTGTTTACTCTATGTGTAACTCTATGTTGTTGTCTGTTCACACTGCTATGCTTTATCTTGGCCAGGTCGCAGTTGTAAATGAGAACTTGTTCTCAACTAGCCTACCTGGTTAAATAAAGATGAAATAATAAAAAATAAAATAAAATCAGTATGTTCTAAAATAGCTATTTTAACACCACTATTTTAACACCAATAAACCCATTATTGTAATAATACATTTTGTATATGTCAAGCAAACCAGGCAACTAAAAGCAACTTTCTAAACAATGTTTGGTTAGTTTCTAGCTAGTTAGCTAATGAAACTCACCCAATTCCATACAAATGTGCGTAACCACGACATTCAAACGAGGCTACAAAGAAAAGTAATGGGACTGTAGCAACTGTGTTGACGTCAAAATTGGGGGTGTGAACTAGGTTTCTATTCAAGCGTTGATCGACATGGCAATGGCTCTATAGTATTGGAGAAAAGTTTAAAAAACTGACCCTTCGTTACATCTTGACGTGTCATGTCGTAATGTACAGCATGCATAAAGCTACTATTTATGTCTTACAATCTCTCTTCACCAGGTGTAGTACTTCTATCATCGTTTAAAAACAAGAAATGGACAGTGACGTGCGTAAAGGGGATACCTAGTCATTTTTTTGTCATCATTGCATGCGATCATTATTCTCAAAGCCGCTGTTTACTTCTAAGATCAATTTAGTACCGCCCTAAAAACCCAATTAAAATTCGACACAAACCTTCAAATAGGTATGTAATGACACATTATATAAACTCTTTATAGTGTTTTATTTACATTTTAGAGGCGATAAGGTGATAAGTTGTACAGATAGAGTAAAAAAAGCAATTTTCCAGCACGACATCTGTCCTTCTCACGCATTAGTTTCGCTTCCCCACCCGCCATTTTTAAAAAGACCCGACGGGGCTCATTTCCTAATTGAATTATGCAGAAACTGTCAGTGTTTAGGTCATGTAATTGATTTTGTTGGAAAGAGGAGAAATTGTGCTTTACAATGGTATTGACATTACAGTTGATCTTGAAGTATTACCTTTTTGGGGCGCTAAAATACGGGCAATTGTACAGACCAAGGCCATGTACAAGTTTACGTTAGCTAGCTAGTGTTAAGTTAGCTTGTTAGCCAGTTCAAACAGTGACCATGTCATATAGTGGTCAACATCTTAACTTTAGCTAATATGTATTCATTATTACAGGAAAATGAACAAGCAACAAGATCATTATTTACAAGTTAATGGCGAGCTAATTACAGAAAAGAGCTTACAGTTGATGAAGTAAAAGCAGGGCATTCTACCAGAGGATTGTAGAACTTGGACGCTGTCTTTTTGGACTCCTGAGTGGCACAGTGGTCTATGACACTGCATCTCAGTGCAAGAGCTGTCACTACAGTCCCTGGTTCAAATCCTGGCTGTGATTGGGAGTCGCATAGGGCGGAGCACAATTGCCCATAGTTGCCAGGGTAGGCCGTCATTGTAAATAAGAATTTGTTCTTAACTGACTTGCCTAGTATAATAAATTGTTGGCATCATGTTATCTCCTAAATTGACATCAGTGCAGGTCATGTTGTTTTTCACATGACCGTCTCTGGTAAACACACACTATATCAAATAAAATCTAAGTTTATTTATCACATGCACAGGATACAGAGGCTGTAAACAGTAAAGTGAAATGGTTACTTGCATAGTGGAAACTTTTGTTTAGACATGTAGCTAGCTAGCTAGCTAAACAATGGACCATAATTCCAACTCATAATGTTACTACTCTGCATGAATCTGCAGCTAGCTAAAGCTAAACAACTAGGTTCAATGTTGGCTTGCTAGCTATCATTAGGATATAACTAACAATACAAATTGTTCTGAGTTATGAATAATATTACTACACAGATCATACATGTAATGTTAGTTAGCGAGTCAGCAAGGTAACGTTAGCTAGCTAGCTAATAGTATGCTTCAACTTACAATGAAAACCACTTTTGACAAAATTCTAAATGTAATATCTGAAAATGTAGCTACTGTGCCTTGCGAAAGTATTCGGCCCCCTTGAACTTTGCGACCTTTTATCACATTTCAGGCTTCAAACATAAAGATATAAAGCTGTATTTTTTTGTGAAGAATCAACAAGTGGGACACAATCACGAAGTGGAACGACATTTATTGGATATTTCAAACTTTTTTAACAAATCAAAAACTGAAAAATTGGGCGTGCAAAATGATTCAGCCCCTTTGCTTTCAGTGCAGCAAACTCTCTCCAGAAGTTCAGTGAGGATCTCTGAATGATCCAATGTTGATCTAAATGACTAATGATGATAAATACAATCCACCTGTGTGTAATCAAGTCTCCGTATAAATGCACCTGCACTGTGATAGTCTCAGAGGTCCGTTAAAAGCGCAGAGAGCATCATGAAGAACAAGGAACACACCAGGCAGGTCCGAGATACTGTTGTGAAGAAGTTTAAAGCCGGATTTGGATACAAAAAGATTTCCCAAGCTTTAAACATCCCAAGGAGCACTGTGCAAGCGATAATATTGAATTGTAAGGAGTATCAGACCACTGCAAATCTACCAAGACCTGGCCGTCCCTCTAAACTTTCAGCTCATACAAGGAGAAGACTGATCAGAGATGCAGCCAAGAGGCCCATGATCACTCTGGATGAACTGCAGAGATCTACAGCTGAGGTGGGAGACTCTGTCCATAGGACAACAATCAGTCGTATATTGCACAAATCTGGCCTTTATGGAAGAGTGGCAAGAAGAAAGCCATTTCTTAAAGATATCCATAAAAAGTGTTGTTTAAATCAAATCAAATCAAATCAAATCAAATTTATTTATATAGCCCTTCGTACATCAGCTGATATCTCAAAGTGCTGTACAGAAACCCAGCCTAAAACCCCAAACAGCAAACAATGCAGGTGTAAAAGCACGGTGGCTAGGAAAAACTCCCTAGAAAGGCCAAAACCTAGGAAGAAACCTAGAGAGGAACCGGGCTATGTGGGGTGGCCAGTCCTCTTCTGGCTGTGCCGGGTAGAGATTATAACAGAACATGACCAAGATGTTCAAATGTTCATAAATGACCAGCATGGTCAAATAATAATAAGGCAGAACAGTTGAAACTGGAGCAGCAGCACAGTCAGGTGGACTGGGGACAGCAAGGAGCCATCATGTCAGGTAGTCCTGGGGCACGGTCCTAGGGCTCAGGTCCTCCGAGAGAGAGAAAGAAAGAGAGAATTAGAGAGAGCATATGTGGGGTGGCCAGTCCTCTTCTGGCTGTGCCGGGTGGAGATTATAACAGAACGTGGCCAAGATGTTCAAATGTTCATAAATGACCAGCATGGTTGAATAATAGTAAGGCAGAACAGTTGAAACTGGAGCAGGAGCATGGCCAGGTGGACTGGGGACAGCAAGGAGTCCTCATGTCAGGTAGTCCTGGGACATGGTCCTAGGGCCCAGGCCAGTTGAAACTGGAGCAGCAGCATGGCCAGGTGGACTGGGGACAGCAAGGAGTCATCATGTCAGGTAGTCCTGGGGCATGGTTCTAGGGCTCAGGTCCTCCGAGAGAGAGAAAGAAAGAGAGAAGGAGAGAATTAGAGAACGCACACTTAGATTTACACAGGACACCGAATAGGACAGGAGAAGTACTCCAGATAAACAAACTGACCCTAGCCCCCCGACACATAAACTACTGCAGCATAAATACTGGAGGCTGAGACAGGAGGGGTCAGGAGACACTGTGGCCCCATCCGAGGACACCCCGGACAGGGCCAAACAGGAAGGATATAACCCCACCCACTTTGCCAAAGCACAGCCCCCACACCACTAGAGGGAAATCTTCAACCACCAACTTACCATCCTGAGACAAGGCCGAGTATAGCCCACAAAGATCTCCGACACGGTACAACCCAAGGGGGGGGGGACCCAGACAGGCCGACCACAACAGTGAATCAACCCACCCAGGTGACGCATCCCCCCCAGGGACGGCACGAGAGAGCCCCAGCAAGCCAGTGACTCAGCCCCCGTAACAGGGTTAGAGGCAGAGAATCCCAGTGGAAAAAGGGGAACCGGCCAGGCAGAGACAGCAAGGGCGGTTCGTTGCTCCAGAGCCTTTCCGTTCACCTTCCCACTCCTGGGCCAGACTACACTCAATCATATGACCCACTGAAGAGATGAGTCTTCAGTAAAGACTTAAAGGTTGAGACCGAGTTTGCGTCTCTGACATGGGTAGGCAGACCGTTCCATAAAAATGGAGCTCTATAGGAGAAAGCCCTGCCTCCAGCTGTTTGCTTAGAAATTCTAGGGACAATTAGGAGGCCTGCGTCTTGTGACCGTAGCGTACGTATAGGTATGTACGGCAGGACCAAATCAGAGAGGTAGGTAGGAGCAAGCCCATGTAATGCTTTAGGTTAGCAGTATAACCTTGAAATCAGCCCTTGCTTTGACAGGAAGCCAGTGTAGAGAGGCTAGCACTGGAGTAATATGATCAAATTGTTTGGTTCTAGTCAGGATTCTAGCAGCCGTATTTAGCACTAACTGAAGTTTATTTAGTGCTTTATCCGGGTAGCCGGAAAATAGAGCATTGCAGTAGTCTAACCTAGAAGTGACAAAAGCATGGATTAATTTTTCTGCATCATTTTTGGACAGAAAGTTTCTGATTTTTGCAATGTTACGTAGATGGAAAAAAGCTGTCCTCGAAATGGTCTTGATATGTTCTTCAAAAGAGAGATCAGGGTCCAGAGTAACGCCGAGGTCCTTCACAGTTTTATTTGAGACGACTGTACAACCATTAAGATTAATTGTCAGATTCAACAGAAGATCTCTTTGTTTCTTGGGACCTAGAACAAGCATCTCTGTTTTGTCCGAGTTTAATAGTAGAAAGTTTGCAGCCATCCACTTCCTTATGTCTGAAACACATGCTTCTAGCGAGGGCAATTTTGGTGCTTCACCATGTTTCATTGAAATGTACAGCTGTGTGTCATCCGCATAGCAGTGAAAGTTTACATTATGTTTTCGAATAACATCCCCAAGAGGTAAAATATATAGTGAAAACAATAGTGGTCCTAAAACAGAACCTTGAGGAACACCGAAATGTACAGTTGATTTGTCAGAGGACAAACCATTCACAGAGACAAACTGATATCTTTCCGACAGATAAGACCTAAACCAGGCCAGAACATGTCCGTGTAGACCAATTTGGGTTTCCAATCTCTCCAAAAGAATGTGGTGATCGATGGTATCAAAAGCAGCACTAAGGTCTTGTGTGTGTGTGTGTGTGTGTGTGTGTGTGTGTGTGTGTGTACTGTAGGTTTCAGTGCATGCAGCGCTTATGTAACAAGTGAGACAGAGAAACCTTGAAAGGGTAGGAGAGTAATGATATCTCTCTTTTAGCCAGATGGGTTGCAGAAGGGTATATTTGAACACAGCTCTACCTCTCCTTTAGCCAATATGTTTCATACCATCTCTTTATCTCACCATAAAACTATGGTAAATACTATGTTAATATATTCTTGGCTACTTCCAATACTGAGGGTTAATACTGTATTGAAAACGTCAGATTCTGTATCGATATTGTATTACCTATTTCCTATTCCTCCGCGATATTAGCTGGAATGAAGTTAAAGAGCTATTCCATGCCAAGACAGCCCAAAATCATTGTGGGTATCTCAGATTGTTCTGGCAATTCTCTCATAGACCTTCATTGGGAGGAAGGATGTTTGATTTGCTTTTTATATTTTAGACCCTTTTCAGACCTATAATTCTCCTGTAAGACTCTATGATCCATGAACCATACATGATACAGACAACATATTGGTGTCATTATAATCCTCATAGTGTGCTCTCCAATATGGAGTATGTCTCCATTCAGATTGTTTTTAAAATCACCTTCATTTATTTCACATAAAAACATTGATTTTGCTTATTGTTGTTTACATATTGTTCAGATTTTTTTTTCTTCAAACACATCACATTTCCAGAGTGGGCTCTCTTGTACATTTGAAGACATGATGCATTTTGATACATAGAAATTGACATCATGGGTCAGTAACCAATAACAGCCCTTTAGGATTGCACATTCAGCAAATCACCAGCACAGGGAGTTCCTTTTAAATCCATTTTGCCATGTTGGTTGTGCTAAAAAAGGCATCATCACTTCAAAATTAGCAGAGAGCCCACTCTGGGAATGTAAGGTACTTGTACAGTGTATTGCGCCAATACATTTTTCTTTAAATTAACTAAATCAAAAAGAGTACTTTGAGATATTCATTTTAATATTTTAATGTTGAATACATGAATAGGATATATTTTTTTTGTCAGAATCTAGACATACTCCATATGTTAGAGCACATTATAAGTAGTATAATGACACCAAGATGTTGTCTGTATGTCACGTCCTGACCATAGAAAGCTTGTATTTTCTATGGTAGAGTATGTCAGGGCGTGACTAGGGGTTTTAGTCTAGTTTATTATTTCTATGTGGGGTTCTAGGTTTAATTTTCTATGTTGGGGTTTGTGTATGATTCCCAATAAGAGGCAGCTGGTAATCGTTGTCTCTAATTGGGGATCATCCTTAAGTTGCATTTTTCCACCTGTGGGTTATGGGATACTGTTTGTGTTAGTGTTTTGAGTTCGTGCACGTAGCACCTCTTTAGTCACAGTTCATTGTTAGTGTATTGTTTTGTTGTTGCTAAGTTTCACTATTAACATATTATGTGGAACTCAACATACGCTGCGCCTTGGTCCGTCTCTACATACATACCCGACACTGTATTATGTTCACAGGTCATAGGGTCATAGGAGACATGGTCTCAAAGGGTTATAAAAGGGTCACTTTCATCTCAACATTTTTTTGTGATACAAATCTAAAAAGCATGTCAAACATCCCACCTCCTGAATAAGTTGATGTTCTGTCTGACAATTTCCAGAACAATATGAAATGCCCAAAATATTTTGGGGTTGTCTTGGTGTGAAATTGTCCTAATCATAGTTCACAGAAACTCTAGTCGGCATACGGAATCTCTCAAGTAACACAAGTTTTCTAAATCAATAGTATTGATGGAGAATATTTTGAGGCTAATTTTTGAAGGATCAGGGTTGGGGTCATTTCAATTCAGAAAGTAAACAAAATGCAAACTGAATCACTCAGGGATTGAATTGAAGTGGAAATGACCCCAACCTTTTATTTAGATAAGTATTCAATATGCATTGTCCTCACATTGTACTGTATACGGCTGTGAGGTTTTGCTTGCACACTTCCTTGTTTCAGTAGTAGTATGGAACTAGATCAGTAAGGACCAGAAAGGTTCTGTTCTAAATCCCTAGTTAGGTAGTTCTATTGGTCTTTTCAATAAAATGTCATGAAGGTGTAACATATTCGATTTGCCTGCTGGGGGGCAAGGAGACCCCTAGCTCCACTAAAACCATTGACAACCGTGTGCCGTTTTCAAGGGATTTTTTAAATTAAATGTTAACTATTTGGTTGCAATATCACCTTTTGAAGAGCATAGTCAGACATACAAATGTCTGATTATTCCATGCGAAACAATTGCGCACAATTAGCTCCAGAGTTATACAGCAAGCAACTGTATCATAGTAGCTGGAAGATGTTTGGGGGGTAGCAGGGAAAAAGTGGTGAACTGTCCTAAAGACGGCTATATCGGTCTGCTAATGAGGGACCAGTAAAGGCCCAGTGCACTACGTTGTGAAAAAATATATATTTTCAACAAAAATATCTTTCCCCCCACGCTACAGACGGTTATATAGGTCAGCTAATGCAGGACTAGTAAAGGACCAGTGCACACATTTTGTGAATAAGAAAATATTCAACTAAAATATATATACACTGCTCAAAAAAATAAAGGGAACACTTAAACAACACAATGTAACTCCAAGTCAATCACACTTCTGTGAAATCAAATGGTCCACTTAGGAAGCAACACTGACTGACAATAAATTTCACATGCTGTTATGCATGCAGGTGGAAATTATAGGAAATTAGCAAGACACCCCCACTTCTCAGTTCCTATGCTTCCTGGCTGATGTTTTGGTCACTTTTGAATGCTGGCGGTGCTTTCACTCTAGTGGTAGCATGAGACGGAGTCTACAACCCACACAAGTGGCTCAGGGAGTGCAGCTCATTCAGGATGGCACATCAATGCGAGCTGTGGCAAGAAGGTTTGCTGTGTCTGTCAGCGTAGTGTCCAGAGCATGAAGGCGCTACCAGGAGACAGGCCAGTACATCAGGAGATGAGGAGGGCAGGACCGCTACCTCTGCCTTTGTGTAAGGAGGAGCAGGAGGAGCACTGCCCGAGCCCTGCAAAATTGCCTCCAGCAGGCCACAAATGTGCATGTGTCTGCTCAAACGGTCAGAAACAGACTCCATGAGGGTGGTATGAGGGCCCGACGTCCACAGTTGGGGGTTGCACTTACAGCGCAAAACCGTGCAGGACGTTTTTCATTTGCCAGAGAACTCCAAGATTGGCAAATTTGCCACTGGCACCCTGTGCTCTTCACATATGAAAGCAGGTTCACACTGAGCACATGTGACAGACATGACAGTCTGGCGACGACGTGGAGAACGTTCTGCTGCCTGCAACATCCTCCCAGCATGCCCGGTTTGGCGGTGGGTCAGTCATGGTGTGGGGTGGCATTTCTTTGGGGAGCCGCACAGCCCTCCATGTGCTCGCCAGAGGTAGCCTGACTGCCTTTAGGTACCGAGATGAGATCCTCAGACCCCTTTTGAGACCATATGCTGGTGCGGTTGGCCCTGGGTTCCTCCTAATGCAAGACAATGCTAGACCTCATGTTGCTGGAGTGTGTCAGCAGTTCCTGCAAGAGGAAGGCATTGATGCTATGGACTGGCCCGCCCGTTCCCCAGACCTGAAACCAATTGAGCACATCTGGGACATCATGTCTCACTCCATCCACCACAGACTGTCCAGGAGTTGGCGGGTGCTTTAGTCCAGGTCTGGGGTGAGATCCCTCAGGAGACTATCCGCCACCTCATCAGGAGCATGCCCAGGCATTGTAGGGAGGTCATACAGGCACGAGGAGGGCACACACACTACTGAGCCTCATTTTTACTTGTTTTAAGGACATTACATCAAAGTTGGATCAGCCTGTAGTGTGGTTTTCAACTTTAATTTTGAGTGTGACTCCAAATCCAGACCTCCATGGGTTAACATTTGATATCCATTTTATCCATTACATTTGATATCCATTGATCATTTTTGTGTGATTTTGTTGTCAGCACATTCAACTATGTAAAGAAAAAAGTATTGAATAAGAATATTTCATTCATTCAGATCTAGGATGTGTTATTTTAATGTTCCCTTTATTTTTTTGAGCAGTGTATATACAGTACTGTACTCATTCAAAGGTTTTTATTTATTTGACTATTTTCTACATTGTAGAATAATAGTGAAGACATCAAAACTATTCAATAGCACATATGGAGTCATGTAGTAACCAAAAAAGTGTAAAGCAAGATAGCCCTATTTGGTAAAAGACCAATTCCTTGTGGCACGAACAGCTCAAATAAACAAAGAGAAAAGAAAATCCATCATTACTTTAAGACATGAAGGTCAGTCATTTTGGAAAATTTCAAGAACTTTGACATTTTCTTCAAGTGCAGTTGCAAAAACCATCAAGCGCTATGATGAAATTGGCTCTCATGAGGACAGCAACAGGAAAGGAAGACCCAGAGTTACGTCTGCTGCAGAGGATAAGTTCATTAAAGTTACCAGCCCCAGAAATTGAAGCCCAAATAAGTTCAAGTAACAGACACACCTCAACCTCTCAACATCAACTGTTCAGAGGAGACTGCATGAATCAGACCTTCATGGTCGAATTTCTGCAAAGAAAACAATACTGAAGGACACCAATGAGATGATGAGACTTCAGGTCGCAGATGTAAATTAGAACTTGTTCTCAACTAGCCTACCTGGTTAAATAAAGGTGAAAAAAAAAATTAACTTGCTTGGGCGAAGAATGGACATTACACATCTGTCCTTTGGTCTGATGAGTCCAAATTTGAGATGTTTGGTTCCAACCGCCGTGTCTTTGTGAGACACAGATAAGGTGAACGGATGATCTCTGCATGTGTGGTTCCCACCGTGAAGCATGGAGGCGGAGGTGTGAAGGTATGGGGGTGCTTTGCTGGTGACAATGTCTGTGATTTGTTTAGAATTCAAGGCACACTACACTATTAACCAGTATGGCTACTGCAGCATTCTGCAGCAATATGGCATCCCATCTGGTTTGCTCTTAGTTGGACTATCATTTGTTTTTCCACAAGCCAATGACCCAACAAACCTCCAGGCTGTGTAATTGCTAAGGAGAGGAATGGAGATGCTGTATCAGATGACCTGGCCTCCCCAATCACCCAACCTCGCCCCATTTTAGAGGATTTAGGAGGACTTGGACTGCTAATTGAAGGAAAAGCAACCAACATGTGCTCAGCATATGTGGGAACTCCTTCAAGACTGTTGGAAATGCATTCCAAGTGAAGCTGGTTGAGAGAATGCCAAGAGTGTGCAAGCTGTTATCAAGACAAAGGGAGGCAACTTTTTGAGTTGTTTAACACTTTTTTTGGTTACTACATTATTTCATAGTTTTGATATCTTCACTATTATTCTACAATATAGACAATAGGTTAAAATAAAATAAAAACCCTCGAAAAATAATAATTACTTTTTACTCCATACATTTTCCCTGACACCCAAAAGTACTCGTTACATTTTGAATGCTTTAGCAGGTCAGAAAATGGTCAAATTCACGTTCTTATCAGGAAAACATCCCTGGTTAGCCCTACTGCCTCTGATCTGGCAGACTCACTATACACACGTGTTTGTTTGTAAATTAAGTCTGAGTGTTGGAGTGGGCCACTGGATATCCATACATTTAAAAAAAGTTGTGCAGTCTGGTTTGCTTAATATAAGGAATTTGAAATGATTCATACTTTTACTTTTGATACTTAGGTATACTTCAGCAATTACATTTACTTTTGATGGGTGACTACTGGGTGACTTATTTAAAGTATATTTAAAACCAAACAATGTTTGACTTTTACTCAAGTAGTATTTTACTGGGTGACTTTTACTTGAGTCATTTTCTATTAAGGTATCTTTTTTTTACTCAAGTATGACAATTGGGTACTTCTCCACCACCGATAAGGGTAAACACCGGCATATATATTTTTTCTCTCCTTCATAGCACGTGTGGTCGCCTAGATTTACGAGCCCAAGAACACTAAGGTAACCTGCCTAAATGACTACTGACCCGTAGCACTCACGTCTGTAGCCATGAAGTGCTTTGAAAGGCTGGTCATGGCTCACATCAACACCATTATCCCACTCCAATTTGCATACCGTCCTAACAGATCCACAGATGATGCAATCTCTATCTCACTCTACACTGCCCTTTCCCACCTGGACAAAAGGAACCCCTATGTGAGAATGCTATTCATTGACTACAGCTCAGCGTTCAACACCATAGTACCCTCAAACTCATCACTAGGCTAAGGCCCTGGGACTATACACCTCCCTCTGCAACTGGATCCTGGACTTCCTGACGGGTTGCCCCCAGTTGGTAAGGGTAGGTGACAACACATGTGCTTCGCTGATCCTCCTATACTCCCTGTTCACCCATGACTGCATGGCCAAGCACTTCTCCAACACCATCATTAAGTTTTCCGACGACAAAAAGTGGTAGGCCTGATCACCGACAATGATGAGCCTATGGGAGGAGTTCAGACACCTGGCAGTGTGGTGCAAGGATAACAACCTCTCTCTCAACATGATCAAGACAAAGGAGATTATTGTGGACTACAGGAAAAGAAGGGCTGAGCACGCCCACATTCTAATCAACAGGGTTGTTGTGAAGCAGGTTGAGAGCTTCAAGTTCCTTGGTATCACCAACAAAGTATCATGGTCAAAACACACCAAGACAGTCGTGAAGAGGGAACAACAACGCCTACTCCCCCTCGGGAGACTGAAAAGATTTGGCATGGGTCCTCAAATCCTCAACAATGTCTACAGCTGCACCTTCGAAAGCATCCTGACTGGTTGCATCAGCTCCTGGTAAGGCAACTGCTTGGCCTCCGAACGGAAGGCACTGCATAGAGTAGAGGAAGGCCCTGAAAATGGTCAAAGACTCCAGCCACCCTAGTCATAGACCGTTCTCTCTGCTGCCGCACAGCAAGCAGTACCAGAGCCCCAAGTCTAGGTCCAAAAGCTTCTTAACAGCTTCTACCCGCAAGCCATAAGACTCCTGAACAGCTAATCAAATGCCTACCCGGGCTATTTGCTTCTGTGACTCTCTGTTTTTTATCTATGCATAGTCACTTTACCTCTACCTACACTAATGTTCAAAAGTATGGGGTAACTTAGAAATGTCCTTGTTTTTTAAAGAAAAGCACAATTTTTGTCCATTAAAGTAACATCAAAATAATCAGATATACAATGTAGACATTGTTAATGTTGTAAATGACTATTGTAGCTGGAAACAGCTGATTTTAATGGAATATCTACATAGGCGTACAAAGGCCAATTATCAGCAACCATCACTCCTGTGTTCCAATGGCATGTTGTGTTAGCTAATCAAAGTTTATCATTTTAAAAGGTTAAATGATCATTAGAAAACCCACACATGCTGATGCTCCAGATACTCAACTTGTCTAAAGGTCACGTTTATTGCTTCTTTATTCAGAACAACAGTTTTCAGCTGTGCTAACATAATTGCGAAAGGGTTTTCTAATGATCAATTAGCCTTTTAAAATGATAAACTTGGATTGGAGATTAAAATTTAACCTTTATTTAACTAAGCAATTCAGTTATTTACAATGAGGACCTACCCCGGCCAAATCCTGACAACGCTGGGCCAGGTACAGGCATGCCAAGCTTGTAGCAGAGGTGGGACCAAGTCATTGTTTTACAAGTCACAAGTAAGTCTCAAGTCTTAGCAGTCAAGTCCCAAGTCAAGACCGTCAAGTATCAAGTCAAGTCTCAAGTCCTAAACTTTCGAGTTGTAAAATTTTGAGTCCAAAACAAGTCATAATGTGCTCTTCACCAAATGTAATACCATTTCATATTTTTAACAAGAGTAATAGTATATTACATTTCCGCAAATCATGGATGCTTTTAAAAATATGTATATATTTATTACTTTATATTTATGTATATTTATGTATATATTTATGTTATATTTCCATGGAAATACATGGGTAGCCATGAGAAAGAACCCCCCCCAATAGTGATCGACTATCGAGGATCGCAATCGGGCTATGTAGGCTTGTACACAATCGCCCAACTTTATTAACACACACACACTGTGTCCCACCTGGACACAGTGTGTAACATCAGTATGATTTAGGCTACCAACTGCCTAGCCAGTTGTAGCTCAATCTTTGGTGCAATGATCACGTTCCCGCACTGACTGTCTGTGTGGAGGCTCATTGATTTAACGTTACGTTAGCCTACATTATACACTATTAAAGGAATAAATTATATAGCTGTCGGCTATATTAGCCACGACTTACCGTTCTTTGTGCAGCTTCAAATGTCGAACAAAGTTGGAAATTGTTGCACCTCCGTCTGTAATTTTCTTTCCGCATGTTTTGCAAGTTGCAATCCGTTTTTTGTTGAGACAGCGTCGTCTTTATATCCCATAATAATAATCTTCATCTTTCCAAGGGCTCAGTCTGAATTCACCCGCTGATGTTCCTCTGCCCTGCCACTCACAACTTTTTCTCAGCTGGCACAATTTGATTGGCTGCTGTCTGATTCAAACTGTAATCCGTTAAATGAAGAGTTAATGAGCTGCACACTTTTTTAATAGCATCATTTTTTATATCTGGGCTTGGGGAGGGTATCAATCAGGTCGAGTCATAAGGCTCCAGTCCAAGTCATTGGTTTTAAAGTCAGTCGAGCTGCAAGTCATCATATTTGTGACTCGAGTCTGACTCGAGTCCAAGTCATGTGACTCGAGTCCACACCTCTGGCTTGTAGTGTCATACAAGAAGACTTGAGGTTGTAATTGCTGCAAAAAGATTATTTATTA
Organism: Oncorhynchus gorbuscha; assembly: GCF_021184085.1. Classification (NCBI taxonomy): domain Eukaryota; kingdom Metazoa; phylum Chordata; class Actinopteri; order Salmoniformes; family Salmonidae; genus Oncorhynchus; species Oncorhynchus gorbuscha. Next base: position 37,087,050 of record NC_060174.1, read on the forward strand.
TATTGTCAAGTTAGCAGAGTGACCGCTCTAACAATGGAAGTACATTTTCTAGATGGTTGAAGGCAGGAGATATCAGGTGGGACTATTTTGCCAATGAGAGGGCAGATATACGTGAACAACAGGCACAACGAAGTTTGAGCTACTCCAGGAAGTGACGTTGCAGGCTAACCGGGGTACTGCAGGATGCAACTAAATTATCCTGGTAACTTCTGTGTGCAATTTGAAAATAATCGGTTCAAGGACATACTGTATATCTGGTATAATAGAATCATTTATTGGTACCATAATTGTCTTGGATTTGTTTGTTCTTGATATATGCAAAGATTGACCACAAATCTGTTGTTCTGTGTCACGTTCGTCATAACGAGGAGACCAAGGCGCAGCGTGATAAGAATACATTCTTCTTTTATTACACGAAGAACACTAAACAAACTTACAAAACAACAAAACGAACGTGACGCTATAAGACACGAGTGCTGACAGGCAACTACACATAGACAATCACTCACAAAACCAAAATGGAAAATGGCAACCTAAATAGGATCCCCAGTCAGAGACAATGATAAACAGCTGCCTCTGATTGGGAACCAAAAAAAATATAGATATACAAAAACCCTAGACAGGACAAAAACACACATACCCACCCTCGTCACACCCTGACCTGACCAAAATAATATATAAAACATAAATAACTAAGATCAGGGCATGACAGTACCGGGCATCTACCCTCGGTGGCGGCTCTGGTTATGGACGCCGCCCCCCTTCTTTACACTGAGTCTGCTTTTGTAGCACTGACCCGTGGATCATCGCCGGAGGCTCTGGACTGCGGATCCTCGCCGTAGGCCCTGGGCTGTGAACCCTCGCTGTGTGGACCGTCGCTGGAGACCCCGGACTGGGGACCGTCGCTGGAGACCCCGGGCTGGGTACCGTCGCTGGAGACCCCGGGCTGGGGACCGTCTCTGGAGACCCCGGGCTGGGGACTATCGCTGGAGGTTCCGGACTGTGGCCCATCGTTGGAGGTTCCGGACTGTGGCCCGTCGTTGGAGGTTCCAGTCTGTGAACTGTTGCCGGATGCTCTGGACTGGGTACTGTCGCCGGACGCTCTGGACTGGGTACTGTCGCCGGACGCTCTGGACTGGGTACTGTCGCCGGACGCTCTGGACTGGGTACTGTCGTCGGACCCTCTGGACTGCCGAGGCGCACTGTAGGCCTGGTGCGTGGTGCCGGCACTGGTGGTACCGGGCTGGCTACACGCACCTCAGGGCGAGTGCGGGGAGGAGGAACAGGGCGTACCCTCACATCCAGGTCTCCAACCTGACTTATGCATCTCTTCATGTGCCACCCCCAAAACAATTATTGGGGCTGCCTCTCGGGCTTCCGTGCACCCTCACATCCTCACCGTTCCTCTATTCTCCGGTATTTCTCCTCATAGTATCGCCGTTCCACTTTCGTTGCCTCTATCTCCTCCTTAGGACAATGATACTCCCCCGGCTGGGTCCAGCGTCCTGCTCTATCTAATATCTCCTCCCAGGTCCATTTCCCGCTGTTCCTGTTTTTCACGCTGCTTGGTCCTGGTTTGGTGGGTTATTCTTTGTCATGTTCGTCATAACGAGAAGACCAAGGTGCAGCGTGACAAGAATACATTCCTATTTTATTACACGAAGAACACTAAACAAACTAACTAAACGAACGTGCCCTATAAGACATGAGTGCTGACAAGCAACTACACATAGACAATAACCCACAAAACCAAAATGGTAAATGGCAACCTAAATAGGATCCTCAATCAGAGACAACGATAAACAGCTGCATCTGATTGGGAACCAATTCAGGCCACCATAGACCTAAATTGCCTAGACATACAAATAAAACATAGATTTCCAAAAACCCTAGACAGGACAAAAACACACATACCAACCCTCGTCACACCCTGACCTGACGAAAAGAATACATAAAACATAGATAACTAAGGTCAAGGCGTGACATTCTGCCCCTGAACAAGGCAGTTAACCTACTGTTCCTTGGCCGTCATTGAAAATAAGAATTTGTTCTTACTTGCCTAGTTAAATAAAGGTACAAATAAAAACACGTTTTTAAAAAGATTGCCATTTTTCCATTCCACGATGATGGGGGATTCTGTTTTCTGCTCACAATGCCTGCAGTACCTCGGTGGTCCTTGAACTCTGTGGCATCAATGAGAGGGGGCAGTTGTTCTCCACTCGCCAGCATCTCCACTGAGTACTTTCTTTTCCCTCTCTGTTCCTCTTTTTACAGCTCTTGAACGAGTAACCTAGAACAATGTGAGTCTCAGGAATAACAATATAGTTTGGTCACATGTCGAGCAATTTTTTAAAACTAATATAGGCATGTTTGAGGAGAGATGTAGGTGACCTTGCTCTGGCTTGCTGAATATAAATTAGGCTACAGCATTGGCAGTGAGCTGGTGGGGAAGTTTGAATGGCAAGAGCGTGGTGTGATCACATTGGCAAGTGGTGATGAATTGATAGTCTACATTACTGCACTGAGGCATTGCAAACATACAAAACAGGCAGAGAGAAACAGATTAATTCATTCTAGCAACGCACTTGTCAGTGTGCGGCCAGTCAGTGGCAGAACACATGTCCCAGAGAACACTTTCTATTGGTCAACAGCCTATTTTGGCATGCAAAACCCCCACATAAATCAAACTTGTTCCAAATAAATATTTGACGGATTGCAGCAGGATGATATTTTGCAATTGGTGTGAAAGTCATACAATGCAAAACTCGTCATACCAGCTGTATTTCTGCTTTAACGGTGAACACCTCAGATACACATGAAAACATGAAATGACCCTAAGAATCGATAGAACATCACTCAGAGATGCACAAAAACGACATAACATTCAAAATGGGTGAATCTTTCCTTTAAAAAGCGAAGAAAAAAAGTCATGGCCAAATCAATCAATAACAGACATGAGTGTACGTGCGTGTGCATGGTGCTATTTTATGAATGAGCTGTCCAGCCTTGTACTGCCGATGCAGATGTGTATGTGTCCTTATTCACTCTAAACAGCTTAGTGAGATAGTCATGTGTATTGGATGACACGCTTCACTGCAACGTGGACACAAAAATAAGGATATCCTAAATTCCCTCTTTGGTGTGGAATTGTAGTGCACAATGGAATATTGAGAGGAAAAACCCCAACTCCTCTTCTTTCGATGACCAATGACTGTACACACACCCAATCCACATTACAGATGTTTTCCATTTTGTGCCGTATGTTAAAGGCCCAAAAACGTGACATTTCTGTGTTTTATATTTCCACACTATGAGTACTGTGAAATTGGGACAATTATGATAATGCCTTTTAGTGCAAGAACTGTTTGAAAAGACCACCTGCAATTTCAGGCAGTTTTGGTGGAATAGAGTTTTGGCCTACCTGGTGACATCTCTGGAAATAACAGCAAATGTTCTGTTTTCCTGTTCCCCACTCAGACCACTCCCAGACAGGACTAGTAAAGTGATTGCTAGAGAAATTGTTCTTTGCCAAGAAGCTATCATTGTTTTTGTTTGTTTTTTTACCATAAAAACAGCTACATTGGACATTTACATTTCAGTTAATCTACTGAATGTTTTGAATTGAAATGGAAATGGACCCCAAACCTGAGTAGTGTCTTTATAGTGTTCTTTACTCAGCTGCTTAGTGGTTGAAAACTGTTGGATAGAAACAATCCTTAACTAACAATGCACAGTATACGTAGGATCTAGTTGGTTACAGGAAATGGCCTGGGGAAAATGGTCTGATCCTGTAAAGAGAAATGCTCTGTACGATATGCTGTTTTGGATAAAAGGAGTGTTTTTTTTGTTGCTGTGTTGGAAGTACAGTAGAGATGGAATAGTGCTTTCTACCCAAAGGTGCCTAATGCACTACTGTATCCACCTAAATCTTCCACTTGGAAACACACACACACACACACACACACACACACACACACACACACACACACACACACACACACACACACACACACACACACACACACACACACACACACACACACACACACACACACACACACACACACACACACACACACACACACACACACACACGCGCGGCAGTGTGCTTCAGCTTTCATCTCTCACCTCCATTATTAAACATCTCTATTCACATGAGTGTTACATCACCCAATCACAGAGTTCTCTTTATTTCCATAACTGTCTTTAGCATGCTCTCTCTCTCACTGCCTCTCTTTTTTCTCTCCCCTCCTTCTCTGATGCATCCTGGCCTCTCCACTCTTCTCTTCCTCTCTAACTATCGCTCTTGCCTCCTGGCCCCTCTCTCTTTATCTCTCTCTCTATCACTCTCTCTCTCAAACTCTCCACCTCTGCCCTTTCCTCAAAATTTAATTGAATTTTATTTGCATGAAATACATTTAAATGTGTTTTTGATACTAGTTGAATGACATGGACTCTCTCTCTGTCTGTCTCCAGGCGAACCTGAAGAAGTTTATGGAGTATGTTCAACAGAGGAACATTGAGAAGGTGTCCAAATTCCTGGAGAAAGGTCTGGACCCCAACTTCCACGACCCTGAATCGGGAGGTGAGGAGCCTGTTGCATCTCCTTTATAACCGTTGCGTAAATTTCACACTAAGTATCTGCCATGTGCCATTTCTGAAAATAATACATACGTCATTTTTCATATAAATTTACATTTGGCGCACGCCATACATACACAGGTTTCCCGTTATAAACCTGTCATAAACCTGTGCGCACGTGAACGAGCATTATAACTCCGCCTGGAAAGCGCCCTCCAGCGTAGCCTAGTGGTTAGAGCGTTGGACTAGCAACCGGAAGGTTGCTAGTTCAAACCCCCGAGCTGACAAGGTACAAATCTGTCTTTCTGCCCCTGAACAGACAGTTAACCCACTGTTCCCAGGCCGTCATTGAAAATAAGAATAAATTCCTCATCTTATTTTTCCTCAACCCTTTTTCTCAACCCTTCAATCCGTGTCCGGGCCTGGTGAGGTTTCCCGTGTTGAGTCAAATTAAGCCACAAAAGATGAGAAAAGATGAGGAATTTATTCTGCAATTGTTATGAAAATAAATTGGAAATAACATACTATGTGTAATTATTATAGCCGATTTACGCTCTTCTCTGCATCTTGTTATTGTGTTTTTATGAATAAGCTTTTCATCATATCCACCTTTTGCACCAAAACATACTTGCCCGTTTGTAATACAACACTCACTAGAACATGTGCATACGCACGGTCTAAAGTTTGGGTGGAGGAAAGGAAATTCTCATGGCAATTGGGGTATATTTTGTAAGTACGCAACATTTAAATTAGGCCCCGGAAATGATGGAATCAAAGACACCTGCAGAGTTCATTTAGATCAAACAAAACAGTGTTAAAAAACCTGAATAAAAACATTGACTAGATGTAAAAAAGAAAAATGTCCCTGCAAATGTTAAGGATGGAAGGGGGCATGACTTAAAAAATGCCAGTGATAACTAATTTGCCTCTGCTAGTGTTAAAGAGAGGAAGAGATATATACAGAGACTTACAGACAGATACAGAGATATTATACAGACAAACTACTACAGACAGACAGATGGACAAACTGACACAGGAACAGACTGACACAGAAACTGACACAGAAACAGACAAACAGATACACAGATAGACGTAAACACTTAGACGAAAGTAAACACTTAGACGGGCAGATAGAGGTAGATAACAAGCTCGGCTGTGATTATTCTGGTTGGCTGCCTGCTGAGCGATTTCCGTCTAACCCTTTCTGCTCCATACCAATGCATGCTGGGTAAAGCTGGATTATTTCATGCTAATCTCCTCATGTTTATGCAAATGTTTATGCAGCCATTTGTTGAGAGCCTCCAGTGAGGTGACCTCAGAGCGAGAGAGAGAGAGAGAGAGAGAGAAAGAGAAAGAGAGAGAGAGAGAGAGAGAGAGAGAGAGAGAGAGAGAGAGAGAGAGAGAGAGAGAGAGAGAGAGACAGACAGACAGATTACCTTGAATGAACTACAGGACAAAATAAAAACCTTCCAACCCAAAAAGGCCTGTGGTGTTGATGGTATCCTCAATGAAATGATGAAGTATACAGACAACAAATTCCAATCGGCTATACTAAAACTCTTTAACATCATCCTTAGCTCTGGCATCTTCCCCAATATTTGTAACCAAGGACTGATCACCGCAATCCATAAAAGTGAAGACAAATTTGACCCCAATAACTACAGTGGGAAATGCGTCAACAGCAACCTTGGGAAAATCCTCTTCATTAACAGTAGATTCGTACATTTCCTCAGTGAAAACAATGTACTGAGCAAATGTCAAATTGTTTTTTTTAACCAAATTACTGTACGACGGACCACGTATTCACCCTGCACACCATCATTTATAAATAAACAAACCAAAACAAAGGCAAAGTCTTCTCATGCTTTGTTGATTTCAAAAAAAGCCTTTGACTCAATTTGGCATGAGCGTCTGTTATATAAATTGATGGAAAGTGGTGTTGGGGGAAAAACATACAACATTATAAAATGTCCACAAACAACAAGTGTGTGGTTAAAATAGGCAAAAAACACACACATTGCTTCCCACAGGGCTGTGGGGTGAGACAGGGATGCAGCTTAAGCCCCACCCTTTTCAACATATACAGTGAGGGAAAAAAGTATTTGATCCCCTGCTGATTTTGTACGTTTGCTCACTGACAAAGAAATTATCAGTCTATACTTTTAATGGTAGGTTTATTTGAACAGTGAGAGACAGAATAACAACAACAAAATCCAGAAAAAGGCATGTCAAAAATGTTATAAATTGATTTGCATTTTAATGAGGGAAATAAGTATTTGACCCCCTCTCAATCAGAAATATTTCTGGCTCCCATGTGTCTTTTATACAGGTAACGAGCTGAGATTAGGACCACACTCTTAACCTCTTGCTCCTACCTGACACGCAGGCGTCCCATCTAGACATCTGGAAATGCAAATGCACTACGCAAAATACTAATGGCACTCGTTAAACTCAAACGTTCATTACAATACACATGCAGGGTACTGAATTAAAGCTACACTCGTTGTGAATCCAGGCAACAAGTCAGATTTTTAAAATGCTTTTCGGCGAAAGCATGAGAAGCTATTATCTGATAGCATGTAACACCCCAAAAGACCCGCAGGGGACGTAAACAAAATAATTAGCATAGTCGGCGCTACACAAAACGCACAAATAAAATATAGAAACATTCATCTTCTTTGTTGGCACTCCTAGATGTCCCATAAACATCACTAGTGGGTCTTTTTTCGATTAAATCGGTCCATATATAGCCTAGATATCGATCTATGAAGACTGTGTGATCAACGAAAAAAATAGCGTTTTATAACGTAACGTCATTTTTTTAAATTAAAAAAGTAGACGAAAAACTTTCACAAAACACTTCTAAATACTTTTGTAATGCAACTTTAGGTATTAGTAAACGTTAATAAGCGATCAAATTGATCATGAGGCGATGTATATTCTATAGCTGTACGTCTGGAAATAATGTCCGGGTAAATCTCAGCCAAAATATCCGGTCGGAGACCAGAAAAACTGCGCTGCCTCGTGTCTGTTTGACCAAGAAACAAATCGTAGGCAAATGACAAGACTGTTGACATCGTGTGGAAGCTGTAGGTATTGCAACCTCGGCCCCATTTAATGTGGTTCACGTTTAACAATGGGTTGAAGTGGCGCATGGATATATTTTCCCATTTTCAGTGATCAGATTTTCCTGCACTTTTCAATGAAACGCACGTTCTGTTATAGTCACAGCTGTGATTTAACCAGTTTTATAAACGTCTGAGTGTTTTCTATCCACACATACTAATCATATGCATATACTATATTCCTGGCATGAGTAGCAGGGCGCTGAAATGTTGCGCGATTTTTAATTAACAGAATGTTCAAAAAAGTAGGGGGTAGGAGTAACAGGTTAAAGGGAGTGCTCCTAATCTCAGTTGCTTACCTGTATAAAATACACCTGTCCACAGAAGCAATCTATCAATCAGATTCCAAACTCTCCACCATGGCCAAGACCAAAGAGCTCTCCAAGGATGTCAGGGACAAGATTGTAGACCTACACAAGTAGGTCTACAAGTGGAATGGGCTACAAGACCATCGCCAAGCAGCTTGGTGAGAAGGTGACAACAGTTGGTGCGATTATTTGAAAATGGAAGAAACACAAAAGAACTGTCAATGTCCCCCGGCCTGGGGCTCCATGCAAGATCTCACCTCGTGGAGAAATGCAAAAATTACCTCCGTGTACAACGTAAAACACCAAATAATGCATGCAGAGCAGAATTAGGCTGATATCCGCTAATTATCAAAATCCATAAAAGAGCCATTACATTCTACAACCACCTAAAAGGAATAACAAAGCCATCACATACAGCGAGATGAACCCGGAGAAGAGTCCCCTAAGCAAGCTGGTCCTGGGGCTCTATTGACAAACACAAATAGACCCCACAGAGCCCCAGGACAGCAACACAATTAGACCCAACCAAATCATGAGAAAACAAAATATACGTAATTGCATTGGAAAGAATTAACAGAAAAACTGAGCAAACTGTAATGCAATTTGGTCCTAAACAAAGAATACACAGTGGCAGAATACCTGACCACCGTGACTGACCCAAAACTTAAGGAAGGATTTGACTTTGTACAGACTCAGTGAGCATGTGGACCTCTGACAGTCTCTATGGGTGTGCCACAGGGGTTCAATTCTCGTGCCGACTCTCTTTTCTGTGTCAATGATGTTGCTCTTGCTGCTGGTGATTCTCTGATCCACCTCTTCACAGACGAATTGCAAAAATCTTTGAAGCTGGAGACTCACATCTCCCTCACTAGCTTTTAAGCACCAGCTGTCAGAGCATTTTACAGGTCACTGCACCTGTACTTAGCCTATCTGTAAACAGCCCATCTATCTACCTACCTCATCCCCATACGGGTATTTATTTATTTATTTATTTTTCTCCTTTGCACCCCAGTATCTCTACTTGCACATTCCTCTTCTGTACATCTACCATTCCAGCGTTTAATTTCTATATTGTAATTACTTCGCCACCATGGCCTATTTATTTCCTTAACTTACCTCATTTGCACTCACTGTATATAGACTTTTTGTTTTATTTTGTTCTACTGTATTATTGACTGTATGTTTTGTTTATTCCATGTGTAAATCTGTTGTATGTGTCAAATTGCTACGCTTGATCTTGGCCAGGTCGCAGTTGCAAATGAGAACTTGTTCTCAACTAGCCTACCTGGTTAAATAAAGGTGAAATAAAACAATTATAATTAAAAGCATAGCCTTGCTATTGAGAAAGACCGCTGTAGGCAGACCTGGCTCTCAAGAGAAAACAGGCAGGCACACTGCCCACAAAATGAGGTGGAAACTGAGCTGCACATCCTAACCTCCTGCCAAATGTTCTGACCATATTAGAGACATATATTTCCCTCGGATTACACAGATCCACAAAGAATTCGAAAACAAACCAGATTTTGATCAACTCCCATATCTACTGGTTGAAATATTACAGCGTGCCATCACAGCAGCAAGATCAGTGACCTGTTGCCACAAGAAAAGGGCAACCAGTGAGGAACAAACACAATTGTAAATACAACCCATATTTATGTTTATTTTCCCTTTTATACGTTAACCATTTGCACGTCATTACAACACTGTATGTATGCATAATCAACATTTGCTTTGGAACTTCTGTGACTGTAATGTTTACTGTCATTTTTATTATTTATTTAACTTTTATATACTATCTACTTCACTTGCTTTGGAAATGTTAACATATGTTTCCCATGCCAGTAAAGCCCCGTGAATTAGAGAGAGAGAGAGAGAGAGAGAGAGAGAGAGAGAGAGAGAGAGAGAGAGAGAACGGAAAATACATTTTGTTAATTTTGTTTGAAATGCTAGTTTCGTTGTCTGTGTGTGCACGTGTTTTTGAATATACTAAACCAGAGTTTCCCAAATTCGGTCCTCAGGCACCAAGATGTGCACGTTTTGGTTTTTGCCCTAACACTACACATCTTATTCAAATGATCAATGCCAGATGATTAGCTGATTATTTGGTTCAGCTGTGTAGTGCTAGGGCAAAAATCAAAACGTGCACCCCTTGGGGCCTGAGGACCAAGTTTGGGAAACCCTGTACTAAACCCACAGTTCGTCCCATGCACTTTCTTTGATGAAGAGGTGTATTTGATGAAGAAATGTAAAAAATATATTACATTAATTGCTTCTTAGTGTTTTGTTGCATCTTCATCAAATCAAACAAACAAACAAACAAACAAACAAACAAACAAACAAACAAACAAACAAACAAACAAACAAACAAACAAACAAACAAACAAACAAACAAACAAACAAACAAACAAACAAACAAACACACACACACACACACACACACACACACACACACACACACACACACACACACACACACACACACACACACACACACACACACACACACACACACACACACACACACACAGACTGTTTGCTAACTCGGACACTCTTATCTGTCTCTGTCTGGTTTTTATAAATACCAACTCCATCATGTTTTTCACACAAAGTAATTTCACTGACGAGGCAATCAAAGGCACGATATTTGTCTTCTTAAATGAATCACTTGAAAGGCATGAGAGTGGATTCATCTGGAAAAGGAAATAGTTTTTCCCTCATCACTCTAATCAAAGTCATTTAAAAGGGGAAGGTCTTCTTAACCAAATGTTTTGATTTATTTGTATACAACTAATTGCTTTCTCAAGCACAGAATAGGGATTCTGTAGTCATTGTTATTCTTTATTTTTGCTATATTACAAGTTAACCCCATACGGTCGATGTCCGCACCCCCGCAAAATCTATTCAACTTTTTTTTGTTCCCCATAGAAATCCACCACATCCATCTATGTTGCACTTCCGCATCTAAAATTGTCTGTAGCATCAGAACGGTTTGGTTTACAAACTAGTATGACCCCTCTACGGAAAGATGAGACTCCCACGAACACGCTCTTGACACAAGACTCGTCTGAAGGTCCACCGGGACCAGTTGAAAAAATGGATGGAAGTATATATGGAGACTGTTCAGTGCCAAAAATAAGAGTTTAAATACATGTATCTCACAATCTCGACAAAGCATTTCTATATGGACCTCGCTTTGTGCACGGGGGCATTCTCATGATGAAACAGGAAAGGGCCATTCCCAAACTGTTGCCACAAAGTTGGAAGCACAGAATCATCTAGAAAGTCATTGTATGTTGTAGCGTTAAGATTGTTCTTCACTCAAACTAATAAGAGGCCCGGCCCAAACCATGAAAAACAGCCCCAGATCATTATTCCTCCTTCACCAAACTTTACAGTTGGCACTGTGCATTGGGGCAGGTAGCATTCTCCTGTCCATCAGCTGGTGAAGCGTGATTCATCACTCCAGAGAACGCATTTCCACTGCTCCAGAGTGGCCGCTGAGAAGCTGTCGCTCCTAGACGTTTCTACTTCACAATAAAAGCACTTACACTTCAGCAAGGTCATTCTAATGCCAACGTTTGACTATGGAGATTGTGTGGCTGTGTGCTCGGGTTCTATATACCTGTCAGCAACAAGTATAGCTGAAAAAAGCCAAATCCACTCATTTGAAGGGTTGTCCACATATTTCTGTATATATAGTGTAGCTTTGTAGAAATCATTTGGAAGCAAGGGATGATTAGGTGGCCATAATGTAATGATTGCCAGGTTGAGTACTGGGATTAACACCTCTATTCTAGTGTTAGTCTGATAGTTTCATGTGATATGGGATCTACAGGGACTTCATTTGAAGGATGGAGGAAAGCACCAAATAGACATTTATTCATCAACTGGTATGAGAAGGACAGCATTTACTAAATCAGAATGAGATATGATGAGATTAATGGGATATGATGAGATTAAAAACATGATTCCAATCTAATGGAACCTAATCTGAGGTCATCCATAGGGTGGGAGGGTTAATGTATGGACATTTACACTCCACTGCATTCCTCTACCATACTGCATTTGAATGTCAACCCTAATGAAAAACACATGCTTCTGTCTCAGTACCGTCCACAATGTAAACTGGAAAGCTTCCCTGTTGCATATTAAACAGGGTTCCTCTCTCCCCCTGTGTGCTGTAGAATGTCCTCTGACCATGGCATCTCAGCTGGAGGGCTGTGCAGACCTCATCAAGGTGCTGAAGGGTGGAGGAGCTCACCTGGACTTCAGGACCCAAGACGGCATCACTGCCCTGCACAAGGCTGTCCGTACCAAGAACCATACAGCGCTCATAGTGAGTACACACAGACGGGCATGGGCATGTACTCAGTGAATGGATGTGTCATCACTGAATGGCTCTGACATGACTCGTATAACTGTTCTCATCTTGAGATCTATAGCTGTAGCGGAGAGAAGCCCGTCATCTTGATGGACCATGACCCTCTTCTTGATCTACATGAGTGCGGCAGCCGATGATAGGAAATGTAGATGACACAAAGGAAACATAGTGTTTTCATACATGGGTTTTAATAGGTCCTGTTGGACTTGTTTCTGTGAGTGTGGATGTGTGTGAGTTCTCTAGCTCTTTCTCTCACTTTCTCTCTCTCCTCTTTTCTCTCTCTCACTCTCTGCCAGACGTTGCTGGACCTGGGTGCGTCTCCTGACTATAAGGACAGTCGAGGGTTAAGTCCGCTCTATCACAGCTCTATGGTAGGAGGAGACCCCTACTGCTGTGAACTACTGCTCCACGACCACGCTCAGGTGGGCTGTGTGGACGAGAACGGATGGCAGGAGATACACCAGGTGAACACACACACATACAGAGGGCGAATGCTCTTCCCAGACATGGACACTACTGTAGACTGAGACTGTGAAATTGTGAGGAAACCTTTCCGATGGTTTTATGAGGAAGAAAATGTAGGGGACGAGCAACGAGGGAGACGTACAATATTAATTTCCTAATTTGATGGGGCACAAATGCACTGCAGACTTAATAAGGTTTTATATGGAGGGAATGGGAGTAGCACTACAAGGCTTGATGAAACCCTGCAGACCCTGTCATTATATAAACCTTAAAGTACTGGAACACAAGAACTGTTAACAGTACTGTGTCCACAGTGTTCCATTGTACCCACTGCTCTCTCTTCTCCTCTCCTCTTCACACCAGCATGTCTGGGGACCTCCATGGTTACCCCACACTCCTGCCTTGTTCTCCCCCACCAACAGCCTCTGTTTCTGGGGTAGCATGGTGCCGTCACCACACAATTCAATGAAGGGTTAGTCTGGAGGCTTGGAGACCTACAGTATAATCAGGATAAACTGACAGGCTGTTGGTAAGAGAATGAAAGAGAGAGATGACAATGGAGTATGAGAGAAAGAGTAAGTGTTTGAGAAAGGAACTCTTACCCATTTTGAATTGGGGGAGATGAAGCTGACACTAAATCTGAGCCTACAGGCCAGCTTTCCAGAGCTCTCCATTACTATATGACAATATACTCTATATGTTACCTTCCCTCTGTCCTCCATGACGTTAGAATGTATTGTGTGTGTGTGTGTGTGTCTGTCTGTGTGTCTGTCTGTCTGTCTGTCTGTCTGTCTGTGTATGAATAATGGGAAACACAAATGAAGAGTGATAATAAAAATTACCATGTGTGCTGCTGGAACACACAGATAAGACAAAACAAAAGAGAGAGGGAACAATTAATATAGTGCCTGTGTGGGATAGAGAAATAGAGAAGAGAATAGAGAAGAGAAATGGGTTGTCTCAAATATCACACAATTTATGATACCACAATCACCCAAAATATCTTAATAACCCAAACTGGCATCCATGTGGCTCTAAGGCGGCCATCTTGTTTTGTCTCCCCGTAAAGGCGTGTCGTCATGGTCACGTTCAGCACTTGGAGCACCTGCTGTTTTACGGAGCTGACATGGCCGCCCAGAACGCCTCTGGAAACACCGCCCTGCACGTCTGTGCCCTCTACAACCAGGTAAGACACTGTATGGTGTGTGTTGTCAGATAAGTAGTGGTGAGTAAGAAGTGGTTTAGAAGGGTTTGACAAATGTCTGTGTGTGTTAAAGCTGTCTTTTCTAATGTTGCTTTCACTTTTCTAATGTTGCTTGCATTTTGGGGTGGCAGGTAGCCTAGCGGTTAGAGCTTTGGGCCAATAACCGAAAGGTTGTTGGATCAAATCCCTGAGTAGACAAGGTAAACATCTGTTGTTCTGCCCCTGAACAAGGCAGTTAACCCACTGTTCCCTGGTAGGACATTGTTGTAAATAAACATTCTTAATTGACTTCCCTAGTTAAATAAAGGTTACAAGTTACCTGGTCAATTCAGGCAGTGTACTGGTGCTAGGAGGGCGCTGAGTGGATGGACTGTCAGATTGAATGGAGACAATGTAAGAGTCATATTGATAGTAGCAAGCGATTTAGAGATGAGATTGATAGGCTCGAATGAAACATTGATTTCTGAGTTTGGGGACTGAGCCTTACGTTTCTAATTGAAAAGCGATGGCTCAGGTGTTGAGAGCAGAGCACTAGGGTTGTGGAGTTGTTTCCTGTACGGGCCATGTCGACTGAATATGGCTTTGTATAAAAGTGTTTTTGGAAAGATTTCTGTCTGGGAAATGTACACACACACTGTGATGTAACACTGTGTGACAGTGTGTAGATTCTGTGTCAGAATCCTGCTGTACTTTTAACCACTAAGTGAACAGCATGGGGCGGGTGTGTGTGTGTGTGTGTGTTAGAGTGAAACCTTCTCCGCTGACTATACTCATGTGCAATGACCTGTTTCCAAGGCTCTAGAACACTACAGTTTCTAGAGAGTGTGTACATGCACACACAAGTGTGTCTGAGAGGGTCGAGGAGAAGAACATCAATACTTCATCAAGGCTGTTTGTTACACATGCACGGCTGGAGAGAGAGGGAGGGGAGGAGGAGAGAGGAGGAGAAAGAAGGAAACTGTTGACATGTGCATTTAAAACTTAATAGGAAATTAGGGCTCATACAATCATGAATAAAATGGCATTAAGTGGCATATTTTAGGTGATCCAAAGGTCCTTAAGATTGGTTGCCTACCGTGTTACCTAAAACAACACCGATTTAATTCTCTGAGTTATGCTAATGAATATTCGTGGACAAATGGGAAAGTTAGGGGAAAAGGTGCTACTCCTCCCTTTCATAGACCCTGTGTCTCTGCAGGGTCCTATCGTCACAGACATGTTTCATCCCTCCAGTGTTTAGAGATGCAGGAGGCCACCGCTGAGCATATCGATCCCATGGACAGAACTTTTAAATGGGGCTTCAAGGAGTAAATGCAGGGACGGGGACGGAGGGGGGACAGGTGGTCTGGATGATTATCGAGGAATCAACACAGAGACACGAGCTCAGTGACATAGATTCATATGAGAGAGATACAGAGGGAAGGGATATGGAGAGCGGAGAGAGACAGAGAGAGAGAGAGAGAGAGAGGGAAAGAGAAAAGTAGAGAGCCATACAAAAGAGATAGGGAAGAAAAAAGGAGGATGAAAGAGAAGGACATGACAGGCAGGCAGCCTCCAGATTGATGAGTCAATAAAGAGACAGTCCCAGTCAGTCAATCAGTCAGTCAGAAGTAGACCGGTTAATGCCCCTACTCGAGGGGAGTGATTGAGCAGACACAACACCAGCTGAGAATGGGATAACAGGAATCTGAGGGAATGAGTGGAACCCAGGTGGAAAAGACATGGAGAAGGAACAGAATGGCGTCAGGAAGATTCTAAATGTGAAAAGGCACACCTACTCATCCAAGGATTTTCTTTATTTTTACTATTTTCTACATTGTAGAATAATATTGGACATTAAAACTATGAAATAACACATATGGAATCATGTAGTAACCCAAACATTTAAACAAATTAAAATATATTTTATCTTTGAGATTCTTCAAAATAATCACCCTTTGCCTTGACGACAGATTTGCACATTCTTGGCATTCTCTCAAACAGTTTCATGAGGTAGTCAAGTTAATTTGGGGAGTTGATTTCGTCCTTCTGTAGCTCAGTTGGTAGAGCATGGCGCTTGTAACGCCAGGGTAGTGGGTTCGATCCCCGGGACCACCCATACGTAGAATGTATGCACACATGACTGTAAGTCGCTTTGGATAAAAGCGTCTGCTAAATGACATATATTATATTATTATATTAATACATTTGAGCCAATCAGTTGTGTTGTGACGAGGTAGGGGGGATACAGATGATAGCCCTATTTGGTAAAAGACCAAGTCCACGTTATGGGAAGAACAGCTCAAATAAGCAAAGAGAAACAACAGTCCATCATTACCTTAAGATATGGTCAGTCCATCTGGAAAATGTAAAGAACTTTAAAAGTTTCTTCAAGTGTAGTCGCGAAAACCATCAAGAGCTATGATGAAACTGGTTTTCATGAGGACCGCCACAGGAATGGAAGACCCAGAGGTAACGCTGCTGCAGACAATAAGTTCATTAGTTTCCAGCCTCAGAAATTGCAGCCCAAATAAATTATTCACAGAGTTCAAGTAACAGACACATCTCAACATCAACTGTTCAGAGGAGACTGCGTGAATCAGGCCTTCATGGTCGAATTTCTGCAAGGAAACCACTACTAAAGGACACCAATAAGAAGAAGAGACTTTGGGCCAAGAAACACGAGAAATGGACATTCCACAGGTGGAAATATGTCCTTTGGTCTGATGAGTCCAAATTTGAGATTTTTTGTTCCAACCTCTGTGTCTGTGTGAGACGGCGAGTAGGTGAATGGATGGTCTATGCATGTGTGGTTCCCCATGTGTGGTTCCCAACTGGTGACACTGTCAGTGATTTATTTAGAATTTAAGGCACACTTTATAAGCATGGCTACAGCCGCATTCTGCAGAGATACACCATCCCATATGGTTTTCTCTTAGTGGGACTACCATTTGTTTTTCAACAGGACAATAACCCAACACACCTCCAGGCTGTGTAAGGGCTGCATCAGATGACCTGGTCTCCGCAATCACCCAACCTCAACCAAATTGAGATGGTTTGGGATGAGTTGGACCGCAGAGTGAAGGAAAGGCAGCCAACAAAGCAGCCAACAAGCATATTTGGGAACTCCTTCAAGACAGTTGGAAAAGCATTCCAAGTGAAGCTGATTGAGAGAATGCCAAGTGTGTGCAAAGCTGTCATCAAGACAAAGGGTGGCTACTTTGAAGAATCTAAAATATGAAATATGTTTCGATTTGTTAAACACATTTTTTGGTTACTACATTATTTCATAGTTTTGATGTCTTCACTGTTATTCTACAATGTAGAAAATTGTGAAAAGAAAAACCCTTGAATGAGTAGGTGTTCAAACTTTTGACTGGTGCTGTATATTGTGGTAAAGAAACGTGGTGACGAAGTCTGCTGGATGCTTAAATGTTTCCTATAATATGACTAGTGCTGTGAGTAGGGAGAGGGATGTCCCTCTCTACAATTGGTCTCCTGGAGTGTTTGTGTTTGTGTGTGTATGTGTGTGTGTGTTTTTGTGAAAGCAGTTGATGCATAGGTTATCCCCCATTCCAATTAAAAAGAGCATGCACGCAGAAAGACACACTCACGGAGGGTCAAAATTGGCGAGAGATACTGAACAACCTCTCTTTCTTTCTCTCCATCACGTTCTTTCTGTTTTTACACTCGTCCCTCTCTCCCTTCTCTTATTCTCTCACTCCTGTCTCATGCATGTCACCCTCCTTAATGGATATTTTCTCATTCTCTGTAGATTATTCTGCTAGAGTCTCATGCCTAATGGACAACAGACACAGCCCTCCTCAATATGTATTAACCACCCTAGCTAATTCACCGTCAGAGCCTTTATGTGGTACAGCTACAATTATGCTTCTCACCTTGAAGTGTAAACCAGAAGAGACGTTTAAATGAGAGAAAGAATGAGTGTTTTTTGTGTGCAAATTTTACAGGCGACATCCTCAGGGGTTCAACTCTATAGGTTTTTAGCTATATTAGCGTACTAGCATTAACATGATGTGATTACGGGGCTATTACAGGAGAGGCAATGCATTATTGAACAGCCTTGTTAGGTAGAGGATGTTCTGCTGACTTCTTATGTCTACCTCTGCTTACCTTAAAAATACACACACACTGGAGGCAGACACACGCACACGGAGGCAGACACACACACTGGAGGCAGACACACGCACACGGAGGCAGACACACACACTGGAGGCAGACACACGCACACGGAGGCAGACACGCACACACAGACACACACACACACATGGAGGCAGACACACACACACACACACGGAGGCAGACACACACACGGAGGCAGACACACACACACGGAGGCAGACACACACACACACAGAGGCAGAGACACAGACACAGAGGCAGACACA
This sequence comes from Oncorhynchus gorbuscha, assembly GCF_021184085.1. Classification (NCBI taxonomy): domain Eukaryota; kingdom Metazoa; phylum Chordata; class Actinopteri; order Salmoniformes; family Salmonidae; genus Oncorhynchus; species Oncorhynchus gorbuscha. Next base: position 37,105,502 of record NC_060174.1, read on the forward strand.
CACACAGACACAGACACACACACGGAGACAGGCACATGCACAACTCAATGCAGGGTCACACTGCTTTCATGTAGTTTGTCACCAAAAGAAGGCTCTACAGCACTCTTACTATAGGTTCCTGTGAGATCAATGTAATTTGAACAGAGATGTGCGTTCCTGTGTGTGTGTGTGCGTGTGTGCATGCGTGATAATGACTCAATAGGGTCCAGGGAGAGAGCATGTTTGGTTAAGAAGATCAATCATAGAGCTGTTAATTCTACTCTGTGTTTTTAAATTAAATATCGATCTATACCCTGTAAACACATAACCCTTCCGTTAACCCATGGATCCCCCTGAGAGAGGGAGAGGACTATACATTTACACACAGCACCAATGGCATAGCCTAATGACACACACATCCACAGCAACAGACACGCTATGTTCGGCTATGAATGGAGGGAGAGATTGGGGAAGAGGAGGGTGATGAGAATGCAGAGGAAGGGGAGTGGAAGGCTCTCTCTCTCTCTCTAACTCTGGTCAGTGTAATTAGCAGACTTAGCTCTATTGGGACCAATTAGAGAATAGAGCTGGCACTCAATGGGGCCTCATATATCTTTTGTGTGTGTGTGTGTGTGTGTGTGTGTGTGTGTGTGTGTGTGTGTGTGTGTGTGTGTGTGTGTGTGTGTGTGTGTGTGTGTGTGTGTGTGTGTGTGTGTGTGTGTGTGTGTGTGTGTGTGTGTGTGTGTGTGTGTGTGTGTGTGTGTGTGTGTGTGTGTGTGTGTGTGTTCATGTGCATGCTTGTGCGTGAGTGCGCTGATGAATTGCCCAGCTATATGCAACCAAAATCCTAACATTTTACAACTGATCGTAAAAAAAATATAAAAGAAAATGCTCTCTTTCTCTTCCTCTTTCAGGATAGCTGTACCAGAGTTCTACTGTTTCGGGGAGTGAATAAAGAGATCAAGAACTACAACAGCCAGACGGCCTTTCAGGTGAGACTCTCCTTCCTTCTGCTGGCCTCTATCAGACATTATGTTCTAGCTATACAATAACCACATGCCGTAAGGAAAACTTTATATGACTTAATATGGGAGAAGGTTTCAGAAACTCTTGGAGGTCAAGGGAGGTGGACGTCAAAGATAATGTATTAATAATTGTTCTGCCATAACTACATGGCTTGAAAGCAACTCCACTTGAAACACTGTTTCTGTACTCTGGCCTGCTTCTGTGGCAAGATGTGTGATTAAGCCTGTGTCAAATTGACATTGACACAGATTTCCTCAACACATCAAAGTTAATTTGTTTGTACAGAGGGATAGCTGGCTCCACACAGCGCCAGCACATGCACACACATTTGCCCACATACACGTGCACACGCTCACACAGTGCCAGAAATCAGAAACACACACTGCTATCAGACATCTGTTACAAGCAGCCTTTTAATGAAGGATTACTAATGTGTGAAATATGAATCAGAGAGAGAGAGAGAGAGAGAGAGAGAGAGAGAGAGAGAGAGAGAGAGAGAGAGAGAGCAAACAAAAGGATAACAAATTACAATATAATTTTGTTAATTTTGTTTGAAATGCTAGTTTTGTTGTGTCTGTGAGAGAGCGAGAGAGAGAGTAGTAGTGGCCAATGAGAGAGAGAGCGAGAGAGAGAGCGCAGTAGTGGCCAATAAGAGAGAGAGAGCGGAGAGAGAGAGCGCAGTAGTGGAGAGAGAGTGCAGTAGGGAGAGGGAGCACAGTAGTGGAGAGAGAGTGCAGTAGTGGAGAGAGAGCACAGTAGGGAGAGAGAGTGCAGTAGGGAGAGGGAGCACAGTAGTGGAGAGAGAGCACAGTAGGGAGAGAGCGCAGTAGTGGAGAGAGTGCAGTAGTGGAGAGAGAGTGCAGTAGTGGAGAGAGAGCACAGTAGGGAGAGAGAGAGCGCAGTAGTGGAGAGAGAGTGCAGTAGTGGAGAGAGAGCACAGTAGGGAGAGAGAGAGTGCAGTAGTGGAGAGAGAATGCAGTAGTGGAGAGAGAGCACAGTAGGGAGAGAGAGAGCGCAGTAGTGGAGAGAGAGTGCAGTAGGGAGAGAGAGAGCACAGTAGGGAGAGAGAGAGCACAGTAGGGAGGGAGGGAGGGAGATGTGGATGGAATGTGTTCCCCTGTTGCCTGTTAGCTGTTAGAGTAGATGTAGCATACATCTGATAATTGGTTCCCAACATGTATTTTCTTGAAACAACAGAGGCTAAGGTTTATTCCAGACAGACGCAAAGACTGAGACAGCAGGTTTCAACAGGGTTCTGTTCTCCCCCATGAGAATGGCAGTTTCCTATGGGAGCCCTGTTTTACGGAACACTTGTGTTGAGAAGCATGATACTAACCTGTTTTTGGGAATGGAACAAACACACAACATATGTGACTTACTCCTCTCCTTCCTTCCCTCCTTCTGCTCTCTTCCCCTTCCCTCCTCTCTCCTCCCTCTTTCCTCCTCCAGGTTGCTATTATAGCAGGAAACTTTGACCTGGCCGAAATCATTAAGATCCACAAAGTGTCAGACGTTGGTGAGTAGGCGACATGCCATGGGTACGTGGCTAACAGCATGTGGTCATTGGACGTTAATTAAGTAAATCTCACCTCCATAGTGGTGTGAGAGGGTAAGAGAGTCCTCAGCCAAGTGACTGAAGCACTCGTACTGTAGCCACTGTAATTACCCACTCTGTAATTATCCCTGATCATGTGCACTTTGTTGTGTGATTCAGTGTACTGGGAGTCAATATGCTACATGTGAAAATTCTGCCATCTAGTGTTTGACAGAAAGAATATCCCAGATTCCTAATTCAATGCAGTAAGATGTATGTACACATAAAGCTATGTAGCCTTGGTACTACCTCAGGGAATGTAGTAAGGGAAAGGGGGGTACCTAATCAGTTGTACAACTGAATGCATCAAACTGAAATGTCCATTTAACCCGGCCCCTGTACACATTGTTATGTTGATTTGACTAGCAATATGTTGTGTCACCCTCTCCCAGTGCCTTTCAGGGAGACCCCCTCCTACACTAACCGTAGACGTGTGTTGGTGGGAGGACTGCCCTCGCCCCGCTCCCTTCTGCGCTCCGCTAGCGACAACAACCTCAACGGGGAGAGCGTTCACGGTCTGGGGCAGGGCCTGCGGCAGGGTCACGGTCGACAGGGTCAGTCTCCTGTCCCCTCTCTGAGGAGCCTGCCTGCACTGGGACAACACCAACAACACGCCAGCCTGGGGGAGGTGAGTGAGTGAGTGAGTGAGTGAGTGAGTGAGTGAGTGAGTGAGTGAGTGAGTGAGTGAGTGAGTGAGTGAGTGAGTGAGTGAATGAGTGAGTGAGTGAGTGAGTGAGTGAGTGAGTGAGTGAGTGAGTGAGTGAGTGAGTGAGTGAGTGAGTGAGTGAGTGAGGTTTTTGCCCTAACACTACACATCTTATTCAAATGATCAAAGCTAGATGATTAGCTGATTATTAGATTCAGCTGTGTAGTGCTAGGGCAAAAATCAAAACGTGCACCCCTTGGGGTCCTGAGGACCGAGTTTGGGAAACACTGTACTAAAGAGAGAGAGAGGGAGAGAGAGCTTTGACTATGTACAGACTCAGTGAGCATTGATTTGGAGAAAGGTTGCCATAGGAAGACCTCGCTCTTAAGAGAAGACAGGCTATATGCACAAGAGAAGACAGGCTATGTGCCCACAAAATGAGGTGGAAACTGAGCTGCATTTTCTAACCTCCTGCTAAATGTATGACCATATTAGAGACACATATTTCCCTCAGATTACACAGACCCACAAATAATACAAAAATAGACCGGTGAGTGACGATTTGTGACCTGTTGTCAGGGAAGGGCAACCAGTGAAGAACAAACACCACTGTAAATACAACCCATGTTTATGTTGATTTTTTTCTCCTTTTTTAAAACTTTTTGCACATCATTACAACACTCTATAAAGACATAATATGACATTTGAAATGTCTTTATTCTTTTGGAACTTGTTTATTTGACTTTTTGTTTATCCATTTCACTTGCTTTTCCAATGTAAACATATGTTTCCATGCCACTAAAGACCCTTGAATTGAATGGCGAGAAAGCGAGTTTGTGTGTGTGTGTGTGTGTGTGTGTGTGTGTGTGTGTGTGTGTGTGTGTGTGTGTGTGTGTGTGTGTGTGTGTGTGTGTGTGTGTGTGTGTGTGTGTGTGTGTGTGTGTGTGTGTGTGTGTGTGTGTGTGTGTGTGTGTGTGTGTGTGTGCCTACGTGTGTGTGTGCCTACGTGTGTGTGTGTGCCTACGTGTGTGTGTGTGTGTGCGTGTGCCTACATGTGTGTGTGACAGTGTGTGTTCTGTATTCCAGACTCATCATGGAGAGGTGCCAGACAGCAGTCTCCAGAGCACAGGCAGCTCTCGCTCCTCCCACTCCCGCTCTCCCTCGCTACACAGTCACCTGCATGAGGGCGATCAGAGCGTCAGGAGGACACACGGACACGCTCTGGGACATGTCCATCGAGGACGCCTCAGGTGAGACGGACAATCAATCAATCATATATCGAATACCTTGGGGGACATTGAACTGTGCTGTTGTCTGTTCTAATAGGCCAGCTCCTCCTCTCTCCTCCTTGTCCTTGTCTCTCAAGTGTCTAACTCACAGAGTGGCAGGTAGCCTAGTGGTTAGAGCGTTGGGCCAGTAACTGAAAGGTTGCAAAATCAAATCCCTGAACCGACAAGGTAAAAATCTGTCCTTCTGCCTCTGAACAAGGCAGTTAACTCACTGTTTCTAGGCTGTCATTGAAAATAAAAACATGTTCTTAACTGGCTTGCCTGGTCAAATAAAGAATGGTTCACACTGTGATATGTGTTTGTCAGGGGGGTGCTGGTCAGCGGGCTGGCTACTATTCATTGTAAAGATGTCTAGTAGGGTGGTTTGCATAAGGAGCTGGACTGGAGACGTACATGAGCTACACTCAGATATCCAGTCCATGCTTGTGGAGTGCATTGGGATAAATTGAGCAGATTGCTGAGGTTTCTAAGTGTTTTATTGTGATCATGTGGCAGTACTAGGGTATTGACAAATTGACTATTAAAGTATATTGACAAATTGAACGTTTAAAGTATATTTCTGTTACGATTTTCCGTTAAAACGATGAGAAACTCATAAAATTCCACGTCAAATCCTATTGCGTGGTTTGACCACTAGGGAGAAATAAAGTTCTATCTCAGTCATACAGCAGGCGGCATCTGAAATGTTCTCACGAAGACAACCGTTAATTCACGTTGATTCGTGTTACTTCCGTTTGTTAGCGACTCACAACAAAACATTCAACTAGCCGAGTGATCACTGTTCTTTTCCCAGCATTCTTTTTGACTTTTTTCTCTCACTCAATTTCCATCCAACCGCTCCCTCTACACACGCGTGCTGTGCATTAGTCATTCAGAAATGACTGCCTATAAAACACAAACAAAACTGTAGACAAACTATATATATTCTTTGCTGAATCACGACAGCTTTATCACAAATTCAAAATGGTCTGGTTGATTAAAGTAGGGAAATATGTGTTGCAACCACGACTTTCAGTTTAGAATAATAAGTGCCCCTCTATTTGAGTATTTTTGGCGATTGGCCATAGTGTAGAATACAACACTTTAGAATACAACACTATATATACACTATATATACAAACGTATGTGGACAGGTGTATAAAATTGAGCACACAGGCATGCAATCTCCATAGACAAACATAATAGGCAGTAGAAAGGCCCTACTGAAGAGCTCAGTGACTTTCAACGTGGCTTCATCTTAGGATGCCACCTTTCCAAAAAGTCAGTTAATCAAATTCATGTCCTGCCAGAGCTGCCCCGGTCAACTGTAAATGCTGTTATTGTGAAGGGGACACTTCTAGGAGCAAAAACGGCTCAGCCACAATGTGGTAGGCCACACAAGCTCACAAAAACAGGACCGCCGAGTGCTGAAACTCACTTCCGAGTTCCAAACTGCCTCTGGAAGCATTGTCAGTTAGTCGGGAGCTTCATTAAATGTATTTTAATGAACCAGCAGCTGCACACAACCCTAAGATCACTACGCACAATGCCAAGCATCGGCTGGAGTTGTGTAAAGCTCGCCGCCAGTGGAAACGTGTTTTCTGGAGTGATGAATCACGCTTCACCATCTGGCAGTATGATAGACTAATTTGGGTTTTGCGGATGCCAGTAGAACGCTACCTGCCCCAATGCATAGTGCAAAATGTAAAGTTTGGTGGAGGAGGAATAATGGTCTGGGGCTGTTTTTCATGGTTTGGGCTAGTCCCCTTAGGAAAATCTTGACGCTATAGCATACAATGACATTCTATATGATTCTGTGCTTCCAACTTTGTGGCAACAGTTTGGGTTTGGCCATTTCCTGTTTCAGCATGACAAGGCCCCTGTGCACAATGCATGCCCAACCTCACTAATGCTCTTGTGGCTGAATGGAAGAAAATCCCCTCAGCAATGTTCCAACATCTAGTCATGGAAAGCCTTCCCAGAAGAGAGGAGCAGCAAAGGGGGTCCAACTCCTTATTAATGCCCATGACTTTGGAATGAGATGTTTTGACGAGCATGTGTCCACATACGTTTGGTCATGTAGTGCATGTACAGTGCATTCGGAAAGTATTCAGACCCCTTGACTATTTCCACATTTTGTTACATTACAACCTTATTCTAAAATTAAATTAATTGTAATTCCCCCCTGTCAATCTACACACAATACCCAGCAATGACAAAGCAAAAACTGGTCAGGTTGGATTGGGAGCGTTGCTGCATAGCTATTTTCAGGTCTCTTCAGAGATGTTTGACCGGGCTCTGGCTGGACCACTCAAGGACATTCAGAGACTTGTCCCAAAGCCAGTCCTGCATTGTCTTGGCTGTGTGCTTAGGGTCATTGTCCTGTTGGAAGGTGAACCTAGTCTGAGGTACTGAGCACTCTGGAGCAGGTTTTCATCAAGGATCTCTCTGTACTTTGCTCCGTTCATCTTTCCCTCAATCCTGATTAGTCTCCCAATCCCTGCCCTTGAAAACATCCCCAAAGCATGATGCTGCTAACCCCATTCTTCACCGTAGGGATGGAGCCAGGTTTCCTCCAGACGTGACGCTTGGTATTCAGGCCAAAGTGTTCAATCTTGATGTAATCAGACCAGAGAATCTTGTTTCTCATGGTCTGAGAGTCTTTAGGTGCCTTTTCCATCTGGCCAAACTACCATAAAGGAGTGATTGATGGAGTGCTGCAGTGATGGTTGTCCTTCTGGAAGGTTCTCCCATCTCCACAGAAGAACTCTGGAGCTCTGTCAGTGACCATCAGGTTCTTGGTCACCTCCCTGACCAATTGCTCAGTTTGCTCAGTTTGCCCAATTGCTCAGTTTGGCTGGATGCCAGCTCTAGGAAGAGTCTTGGTGGTTCCTAACTTCTTCCATTTAAGAATGATGGAGGCCACTGTTTTCTTGGGGACCGTCAGTGTTGCAGATATGTTTTGGTACCCTTCTCCAGATCTGTGCCTCGACACAATCCTGTCTCGGATCTCTATGGATAATTCCTTCGACCTCATGACTTGGTTTTTGCCCTGACATCCACTGTCAACTGTGGGACCTTATATAGACAGGTGTGTGCCTTTCCAAATCATGTCCAATAAATTGAATTTACCACAGGTGGATTCCAATCATGTTGTAGAAACATCTCAAGGATGATCAATGGAAACAGGATGCATCAGAGCTCAATTTTGGAGCCTCATAGCAAAGGGTCTGAATACTTATGTAAACAAGGTATTTCTGTTTTTGCAACAAAATAGTTATGATCTGTTTTTGCATTTTAGAATAAGGCTGTAACGTCACAAAATTTGGAAGAAGTAAAGGGGTCTGAATACAGTACATACAGATATTCTCCAGAAGCAGCAGCAGTTTCATGTCTGACAGGGCAATTGCAATACAGACAAGAATTGAGCCCTCTCTTCCTCTGTAATGCTCTATACTGTTTCTTCACTCCATCCAAGACACAGGCTGCTTCTCAGACCTCTCTCTCTCTTTCTCGCTCGCTCTGTCTCTTCTTCCCTCGCTTCACTCTGTCTTAAAAGAAGGCCATGGTAGTCATGCAGCATCAGTGTGTTTAAAATAGGGTGGTATTGGTAGTGTAGCTTCCATATATGCGAGCGAACCTCGGTCTCCACAAAGAGGTACAGTGATACCGTAGTTTTCAGTTGATATGAGATGCTCACTGACACTCTGTCCTGCATCAGTAGTATTGAGACTGTACAGAAAGAGGGGGGTTACATTTTACCTGACACCCAGTTTCATAACACATTATGACAAGGTCATAGCCATGTCATAATATGTCATATCACTGTCATGACCCATGTATTTACACCTGTTGTGACATATATTTAATGACTTTATGGCTGGTTATGACACCTATACAAAGAAAGGAAACTGAGAAGAAGTTCCCTTTCTTTCGAAAGTGTGTTTCTTAAATCCTTTGTAGTTGTAATTGAATCTTTACGGTTGTTTTTTTCAGAATATTTTGAATAACCTGAAGAAAAGACACTTCATGACACTGTCATGAAATATTATGACCATCCTGTGTCACTTTACTTGAGCTAGGAAAATACACTTTGACACTGTCAAGAAGCATGACTACCATCATAAACATATAAGCCAGATAGGCCTATCACGTACATGCCCTTATGTCCGTCAAAAAGAGGGTGTGTTGTCCTGCTCCTGAAAGATGCTCCAACACAGCATTGGGGTAGGTGCAGGTCTGACATCAATGTGTGCGTAATTGCAACGTTAATTTAATGTGCCATAAAATAACTTCTGTGGCAGGTTTTGTGAGTTTTTACACTCTTATGTAGGTGCCATAACCAGCCATAACATAACACAATAAATAAATATCACAACAGGTCTGAATATACTGTGTGACATGACGGTGTTAAGACCATATTAAAACAGGTTTTGACAAGTTATGGCAGCTGTTACGACCTATTGTGGCATGGTTATGACTGTGTCATAATGTGTTATGATGCTGGGTAAAGTATTACCAATGAGGGATAATGAAAGGACTCAATAGAGGGAGGGAGGGAGGGGGAGGGAGGGAGGGAGGGAGGGAGGGAGGGAGGGAGGGAGGGAGGGAGGGGTAGTTTCCCTACTGTGTTCTGTCCTAGATGCCCGCCTGTGTTCTGTCCTAGATGCCCACCTGTGTTCTGTCCTAGATGCCCACCTGTGTTCTGTCTTAGATGCCCGCCTGTGTTCTGTCCTAGATGCCCGCCTGTGTTCTGTCCTAGATGCCCGCCTGTGTTCTGTCCTAGATGCCCGCCTGTGTTCTGTCCTAGATGCCCGCCTGTGTTCTTCTACTGTTTCTTTTTCTGCTGTAATTAGCATGTTAACCTGTGTAAGAAGTGACAGGTCTGTAAATTGCTCATGTTATTGACACAACTGTAAAGGCCTGAGGACTCTTGAGGGAGAGAGTGACTGTCCTCAAATGATATGGTGCAAGGAAAACATTAGAAACACCTTTACACAACCTGTCCCCCTCCCTCCTATCCTTACCTCCCTACTTCTCTCCCTCCCTGTTGTTGGCCACTACTGGTCTCTCTCTCTCTCTCTCTCTCTCTCTCTCTCTCTCTCTCTCTCTCTCTCTCTCTCTCTCTCTCTCTCTCTCTCTCTCTCTCTCTCTCTCTCTCCATCTGTCTGCCCTGTGGTAGCTCCCAGGGCATTCTGAGTACAAGGGGAGTGTAAAATTAGAATTAGTTTGGCCGGTCAGTGGCCCGCCCCTATGGCCAATATAACCACTTCCCGTGGAACATGCCATCACTTCCTCTCAAACCAGAATGGGCAGAAACACTGTTTCTAGGAGGAAACTGGGAATGGTTGAGAAAAGGTTGGAATTTGGACACATGGAATGGTTGTATGTGAGTGAGTTATCTATACCATAGAAAACCAATATAACACTATTGGTTATAGAGGTTGGTAATGCAATAGTCCTTGTTCCTTCATTTCTCTGCTGTCTCCATTTGTCCCCCTACAAATTTTCTGTCATTCTCTTTCTCACCTTTCATTCACCTTTCTCTCTATTTCTCACATCCTCTCTTTCATTTCTTCTCCAGTCACCTCCTGTTCTCCCCCCCCACTCCTCTCTGTCTTGATCTCTTCCTTCATTCTCTAACTGTAGGGTATGTTGGAGTGTAGATTATCCATGGTTTTCCAAAGGGCTGAGAGAGGGAAAGAAAGAGAGAATCTCCTGATACTGGGCGAAAACGGTCAATATCAGGGGATATTGTCACGCCTTGGTTAATATGTTTTGCGTTTTCGTTATATTTTGGTCAGGCCAGGGTGTGACATGGGTTTATGTGTTGGGTTCGTATTGGGGTTTTATTAGCATTGGGATTGTGTATGATTAGGGGTGAGTCTAGTTAGGCTTGGCTGCCTGAGGCGGTTCTCAATTGGAGTCAGGTGTTTCTCGTTGTCTCAGATTGGGAACCGTATTTAGGTAGCCTGAGTTCGCTTTGTATTTCGTGGGTGTTTGTTCCTGTCTTTGTGTAGTTGTCATGCAGGTGAAAGAGGACCCAAAAGCGACTTAACAGAAACAGAGTTTATTCAAGTCCAAACAGGGAATAACAGACATCCTCTAGTCTGTAGAGGGGAATAACAGGAGAAGCGGCCACAGACTGCAGGTCGCTTCGGGTAGGCGCAGGCCGTAGTTGACAGAGACACCTGCTCACACGCAGCATCTGATGAAGGCAAAAAACACGACAGGACAGGGCGAAACACAATCACAGCACGGTGAATACTAAACAAGGAACCGACGGGACAGGAACGGAACACAAAGGAATAAATAGGGACTCTAATCAGGGGAAAGGATCGGGAACAGGTGTGGGAAGACTAAATGATGATTAGGGGAATAGGAACAGCTGGGAGCAGGAACGGAACGATAGAGAGAAGAGAGAGCGAGAGAGTGAGAGAGGGAGGGGGAGAGAGAGGGATAGAAAGAGGGAAAGAACCCAATAAGACCAGCAGAGGGAAACGAACAGAATGGGGAGCACAGGGACAAGACATGATAATAAATGACAAACATGACAGTACCCCCCCACTCACCGAGCGCCTCCTGGCGCACTCGAGGAGGAATCCTGGCGGCAACGGAGGAAATCATCGATGAGTGAACGGTCCAGCACGTCCCGAGACGGAACCCAACTCCTCTCCTCAGGACCGTAACCCTCCCAATCCACTAAGTATTGGTGACCCCGTCCCGAGAACGCATGTCCATGATCTTATGTACCTTGTAAATAGGTGCGCTCTCGACAAGGACGGGAGGGGGGAGGGAAGACGAACGGGGGTGCGAAGAAAGGGCTTAACACAGGAGACATGGAAGACAGGATGGACGCGACGAAGATGTCGCGGAAGAAGCAGTCGCACAGCGACAGGATTGACGACCTGGGAGACACGGAACGGACCAATGAACCGCGGAGTCAACTTACGAGAAGCTGTCGTAAGAGGAAGGTTGCGAGTGGAAAGCCACACTCTCTGGCCGCAACAATACCTTGGACTCATAATCCTGCGTTTATTGGCGGCTCTCACCGTCTGTGCCCTGTAACGGCAAAGTGCAGACCTCACCCTCCTCCAGGTGCGCTCACAACGTTGGACAAACGCTTGAGCGGAGGGAACGCTGGACTCGGCAAGCTGGGATGAGAACAGAGGAGGCTGGTAACCCAGACTACTCTGAAACGGAGATAACCCGGTAGCAGACGAAGGAAGCGAATTGTGAGCGTATTCTGCCCAGGGGAGCTGTTCTGCCCAAGACGCAGGGTTTCTGAAAGAAAGGCTGCGTAGTATGCGACCAATCGTCTGATTGGCCCTCTCTGCTTGACCGTTAGACTGGGGATGAAACCCGGAAGAGAGACTGACGGACGCACCAATCAAACGACAGAACTCCCTCCAAAACTGTGACGTGAATTGCGGGCCTCTGTCTGAAACGGCGTCTAACGGGAGGCCATGAATTCTGAATACATTCTCAATAATGATTTGTGCCGTCTCCTTAGCGGAAGGAAGTTTAGCGAGGGGAATGAAATGTGCCGCCTTAGAGAACCTATCGACAACCGTAAGAATCACAGTCTTCCCCGCAGACAAAGGCAGACTGGTAATGAAGTCTAAGGCGATGTGAGACCATGGTCGAGAAGGAATGGGGAGCGGTCTGAGACGACCGGCAGGAGGAGAGTTACCCGACTTAGTCTGCGCGCAGTCCGAACAAGCAGCCACGAAACGGCGCGTGTCACGCTCCTGAGTCGGCCACCAAAAGCGCTGGCGAATAGACGCAAGAGTGCCTCGAACACCGGGATGACCAGCTAACTTGGCAGAGTGAGCCCACTGAAGAACAGCCAGACGAGTGGAAACAGGAACGAAAAGGAGGTTACTAGGACAAGCGCGCGGCGACGCAGTGTGCGTGAGTGCTTGCTTAACCTGTCTTTCAATTCCCCAGACTGTTAACCCGACAACACGCCCATAAGGAAGAATCCCCTCGGGATCAGTAGAAGCCACAGAAGAACTAAACAGACGGGATAAGGCATCAGGCTTGGTGTTCTTGCTACCCGGACGGTAAGAAATCACAAACTCGAAACGAGCGAAAAACAACGCCCAACGAGCTTGACGAGCATTAAGTCGTTTGGCAGAACGGATGTACTCAAGGTTCTTATGGTCTGTCCAAACGACAAAAGGAACGGTCGCTCCCTCCAACCACTGTCGCCATTCGCCTAGGGCTAAGCGGATGGCGAGCAGTTCACGGTTACCCACATCATAGTTGCGCTCAGATGGCGACAGGCGATGAGAAAAATAAGCGCAAGGATGAACCTTATCGTCAGACTGGAAGCGCTGGGATAGAATGGCTCCCACGCCTACCTCTGAAGCGTCAACCTCGACAATGAATTGTCTAGTGACGTCAGGAGTAACGAGGATAGGAGCGGACGTAAAACGTTCTTTTAGAAGATCAAAAGCTCCCTGGGCGGAACCGGACCACTTAAAACACGTCTTGACAGAAGTAAGAGCTGTGAGAGGGGCAGCAACTTGACCGAAATTACGAATGAAACGCCGATAGAAATTAGCGAAACCTAAAAAGCGCTGCAACTCGACACGTGACCTTGGAACGGGCCAATCACTGACAGCTTGGACCTTAGCGGAATCCATCTGAATGCCTTCAGCGGAAATAACGGAACCGAGAAAAGTAACGGAGGAGACATGAAAAGAGCACTTCTCAGCCTTTACGTAGAGACAATTCTCTAAAAGGCGCTGTAGAACACGTCGAACGTGCTGAACATGAATCTCGAGTGACGGAGAAAAAATCAGGATATCGTCAAGATAGACAAAAACAAAGATGTTCAGCATGTCTCTCAGAACATCATTAACTAATGCCTGAAAAACAGCTGGCGCATTGGCGAGACCGAACGGCAGAACCCGGTACTCAAAATGCCCTAACGGAGTGTTAAACGCCGTTTTCCACTCGTCCCCCTCTCTGATGCGCACGAGATGGTAAGCGTTACGAAGGTCCAACTTAGTAAAGCACCTGGCTCCCTGCAGAATCTCGAAGGCTGATGACATAAGGGGAAGCGGATAACGATTCTTAACCGTTATGTCATTCAGCCCTCGATAATCCACGCAGGGGCGCAGAGTACCGTCCTTCTTCTTAACAAAAAAGAACCCCGCCCCGGCCGGAGAAGAAGAAGGCACTATGGTACCGGCGTCAAGAGACACAGACAAATAATCCTCGAGAGCCTTACGTTCGGGAGCCGACAGAGAGTATAGTCTACCTCGAGGAGGAGTGGTCCCCGGAAGGAGATCAATACTACAATCATACGACCGGTGAGGAGGAAGGGAGTTGGCTCGGGACCGACTGAAGACCGTGCGCAGATCATGATATTCCTCCGGCACTCCTGTCAAATCGCCAGGTTCCTCCTGAGAAGTAGGGACAGAAGACACGGGAGGGAAGGACATACATTAAACACTTCACATGACAAGAAACGTTCCAGGATAGGATAGAATTACTAGACCAATTAATAGAAGGATTATGACATACTAGCCAGGGATGACCCAAAACAACAGGTGTAAACGGTGAACGGAAAATCAAAAAAGAAATAGTCTCACTGTGGTTACCAGATACTGTGAGAGTTAAAGGTAGTGTCTCAAATTTGATACTGGGAAGATGACTACCATCTAAGGCAAACATGGGCGTAGGCTTGTCTAACGGTCTGAAAGGAATGTTATGTTTCCGAACCCATGCTTCGTCCATGAAACAACCCTCAGCCCCAGAGTCAATCAAGGCACTGCATGTAGCACCCGAACCGGTCCAGCGTAGATGGACCGACATAGTAGTACAAGATCTAGATGAAGAGACCTGAGTAGTAGCGCTCACCAGTAGCCCTCCGCTTACTGATGGGCTCTGGCCTCTTACTGGACATGAATTAACAAAATGTCCAGCAACTCCGCAATAGAGGCACAGGCGGTTGGTGATCCTCCGTTCCCTCTCCTTAGTCGAGATGCGAATCCCTCCCAGCTGCATGGGCTCAGTCTCAAAGCCAGAGGAGGGAGATGGTTGCGATGCGGAGCAGGGAAACACCGTTGATGCGAGCTCTCTTCCACGAGCCCGGTGACGAAGATCTACCCGTCGTTCTATGCGGATGGCGAGAGCAATCAAAGAGTCCACATCTGAAGGAACCTCCCGGGAGAGAATCTCATCCTTAACCACTGCGTGGAGTCCCTCCAGAAAACGAGCGAGCAGCGCCGGCTCGTTCCACTCACTAGAGGCAGCAAGAGTGCGAAACTCAATAGAATAATCCGTTATGGACCGTTCACCTTGGCATAAGGAAGCCAGGGCCCTAGAAGCCTCCCTACCAAAAACTGAACGGTCAAAAACCCGAATCATCTCCTCTTTAAAGTTCTGGAACTTGTTAGAGCAATCAGCCCTTGCCTCCCAGATAGCTGTGCCCCATTCTCGAGCCCGGCCAGTAAGGAGTGAAATGACGTAAGCAACCCGAGCTCTCTCTCTAGAGTATGTGTTGGGTTGGAGAGAGAACACAATCTCACACTGCGTGAGAAAGGAGCGGCACTCAGTGGGCTGCCCGGAGTAGCAAGGTGGGTTATTAACCCTAGGTTCTGGAGGCTCGGCAGGCCAGGAAGTAACAGGTGGCACGAGACGTAGACTCTGGAACTGTCCAGAGAGGTCGGAAACCTGAGCGGCCAGGTTCTCCACGGCATGGCGAGCAGCAGACAATTCCTGCTCGTGTCTGCCGAGCATGGCTCCTTGGATCTCGACGGCAGTGTAACGAGCGTCTGAAGTCGCTGGGTCCATTCCTTGGTCGGTTCCTTCTGTCATGCAGGTGAAAGAGGACCCAAAAGCGACTTAACAGAAACAGAGTTTATTCAAGTCCAAACAGGGAATAACAGACATCCTCTAGTCTGTAGAGGGGAATAACAGGAGAAGCGGCCACAGACTGCAGGTCGCTTCGGGTAGGCGCAGGCCGTAGTTGACAGAGACACCTGCTCACACGCAGCATCTGATGAAGGCAAAAAACACGACAGGACAGGGCGAAACACAATCACAGCACGGTGAATACTAAACAAGGAACCGACGGGACAGGAACGGAACACAAAGGAATAAATAGGGACTCTAATCAGGGGAAAGGATCGGGAACAGGTGTGGGAAGACTAAATGATGATTAGGGGAATAGGAACAGCTGGGAGCAGGAACGGAACGATAGAGAGAAGAGAGAGCGAGAGAGTGAGAGAGGGAGGGGGAGAGAGAGGGATAGAAAGAGGGAAAGAACCCAATAAGACCAGCAGAGGGAAACGAACAGAATGGGGAGCACAGGGACAAGACATGATAATAAATGACAAACATGACAGTAGTATTCACCAGATAGGCTGTAATAAGTTTCACGTTCCGTTCTGTTGTTTTTGTATTTAGTATTCAGTTATTCCATATACCGCGATTCAGTTCATTAAAGTCATGAGTAACCAACACGCTGCATTTCGGTCCGACTCTCTTTCTTCAACAGACGAACGCCGTTACAGAAACACCCACCTCTCACGGACCGAGCAGTGTGTAAACTGGCAGGAGCTAAAGGAGGACGTTATGGACGGTCGAGGCATGGAGTATACGACGTGGGAAGAAATCGACAGGTGGGCGGCCGACCCAGAGAGAGTGCAGGCGCCCGCCTGGGATTCGATTCAGCAGTGCGAAGAGGGCTATAGACGAATGGAGTCTAAAAGGAAAACACGGCGACGCAGAGCGAAAACCGAAAGTAACCCCGAAATAATTATTGGGGGAGAGCGCAGAGAGAGAGTGGCTGAGTCAGGAGTCAGACCTGAGCCTACTCTCCCTGTTAATCGTGAAGAGCAGTTGCAGTGGGAGAGGCTGCACCACTTGGAGAATTGGACATGGGAGGAGGAATTAGACGGTAAAGGACCCTGGGCTCAGCCTGGGGAATATCGTCGTCCCAAGGAAGAAATAGAAGTGGCTAAAGCGGTGAGGCGCAGGTATGAGGAGGCAGCACGGCGACGCGGTTGGAAGCCGGAAAAGCAGCCCAAAAAAATTATTGGAGGGGGCTAGAAGGGAGTATGTTTATGCCAGGTAGGAGACCTGCGCAAACTCCCTGTGCTCACCGTTGGGCTAGAGAGACCGGGCAGGCACCGTGTTATGCTATGGAGCGCACGGTGTTTCCAGTGCGGGTGCAGAGCCAGGTGCAGCACATACCAGCCCTTCCTATTGGCCGGGCTAGAGTGGGCATCGAGCCAGGTAAGCTTGGGCAGGCTCGGTGCTCAAGAGCTCCAGTGCGCCTGCACGGTCCGGTCTATCCAGAGCCACCTCTACACACCAGTCCTCCGGTAGCAGCTCCCCGCACCAGGCTTCCTGTGCGTGTCCTCGATCCAGTACCACCAGTTCCAGCACCACGCACCAGGCCTCCAGTGCGCCTCGCCTGTTCAGCGCAGCCAGCGCTTTTCTCCTCTCCTGCGCTGTAGGAGTCTCCCGCCTGTTTAGCGCACCCAGAGCCCTTCTCCTCTCCTGCGTTGCCGGAGTCGCTAGTCTGCCCAGCGCCGCCAGTGCTCCCAGTCTGCCCAGTGCTCCCAGTCTGCCCAGCGCCGCCAGTGCTCCCAGTCTGCCCAGCGCCGCCAGACAACCAGTCTCTTCCAGATCTGCCAGACAACCAGTCTCTTCCAGATCTGCCAGACAACCAGTCTCTTCCAGATCTGCCAGACAACCAGTCTCTTCCAGATCTGCCAGACAACCAGTCTCTTCCAGATCTGCTTGTCAACCTGAATCTTCCAGTTCCGCCAGCCAGCCAGGATTTACCGGAGCCTACTACCTGCCTGAGCTTCCTCTCAGTACTGGGCTTCCTCTCAGTACTGGGCTTCCTCTCAGTACTGGGCTTTCTCTCAGTACTGGGCTTCCTCTCAGTACTGGGCTTCCTCTCAGTACTGGGCTTCCTCTCAGTACTGGGCTTCCCCTCAGTACCGGGCTTCCCCTCAGTCCCGGGCTGCCCCTCAGTCCCGGGCTGCCCCTCAGTCCCGAGCTGCCCCTCTGTCCCGAGATGCCCCTCTGTCCTGAGATGCCCATCTGTCCCGAGCTGTTCCTCAGTTATGTGGGGATCTGGGTGAGGACTATTAGGCCATGGTCGGCGGAGAGGGTGGATAATCCCAGGACGCGAAGGGGAGGAACTAGGACATTAATGGTGTGGGGTCCACGTCCCGAGCCAGAACCGCCACCATGGACAGACGCCCACCCGGACCCTCCCTATGCTCTTGAGGTGCGTCCGGGAGTCCGCACCTGAGGGGGGGGGTTCTGTCACGCCTTGGTTAATATATTTTGCGTTTTCGTTATATTTTGGTCAGGCCAGGGTGTGACATGGGTTTATGTGTTGGGTTCGTATTGGGGTTTTATTAGCATTGGGATTGTGTATGATTAGGGGTGTGTCTAGTTAGGCTTGGCTGCCTGAGGCGGTTCTCAATTGTAGTCAGGTGATTCTCGTTGTCTCGGATTGGGAACCATATTTAGGTAGCCTGAGTTCGCTTTGTATTTCGTGGGTGTTTGTTCCTGTCTTTGTGTAGTATTCACCAGATAGGCTGTAATAAGTTTCACGTTCCGTTCGGTTGTTTTTGTATTTAGTATTCAGTTATTTCATGAACCGCGATTCAGTTCATTAAAGTCATG
Source organism: Oncorhynchus gorbuscha (assembly GCF_021184085.1). NCBI lineage: Eukaryota > Metazoa > Chordata > Actinopteri > Salmoniformes > Salmonidae > Oncorhynchus > Oncorhynchus gorbuscha. The sequence continues at coordinate 37,123,683 of NC_060174.1, forward strand.
AGTAACCAACACGCTGCATTTCGGTCTGACTCTCTTTCTTCAACAGACGAACGCCGTTACAGATATCTATATATTTCTTATTAGGTATAAGGAGTAGCCAATCTCCAGATACGCATGTCTTTAATGTCATATACGGAGCTAGGATATTCTCCATAATTGGACAGTTTCTACATGCATCCAATCCGGAACTCAGAAATCTCCCTGCTACTGTATCATCCTTGTACTGAATGTCTGAACGAAAATGGTCTATAAATGTAATTTAAGTCATGAAATGTGACCGACCGGTTCATATAGGTCTTATGCAGCAACATTTTTAATTGTGTTTTTTTATATTGGATAAAAGTAGAGACTCAGAGCTACAAAATGGTATATCATACACTGCATATTTGAGGAACAATGTGAAAGTAATGTTGACAAACTTCTAACCTCACTTTGAATGTTTTGGTAGCTACTGGAGAGCTCTTCTTTGTCTACACCCATTCAGCATCGTTCACACACTCTTAAGCTTTAGCCCCAACCATCTGAGCGTTCTGTGCTAACAGCAGCAGTCAAGCACCCAAGCTAACTGCCTAATGTTGGCTAACTTGCTAGCTACTTCCAGACACAAACGAGAGAACTGACCATTTTACTCGCCCTAGCAGAGCTGGTTCAGCTGTTTTTATGTTATCGAGAGCGTTGGTGACTGCAACTGTGCTGCTGGCAACAATTTGCGCTTTTTTGAGAACTTTTACTGACACCGGCCATATTCAACGGGTGTTGAGCGTTCATAAATGTGTCAGTTATTCTGCGCTCTGCTACACTCAGACGAGAGTGCTCTGAAATTGGAGTAGATAGCCAGAGTGAATTTACCAGCTATGTCTATCAACAGTTGTTCCAGTGACATTCTATTGAAATGGAAACTTGCATAGTGGAGTATTTTAATAAGACATGTAGCTAGCTAGCTAATTAAACCATAGTCCCAACTCATGATGTTACTATTTAACATGAATCTGCAGGAAGCTAACCAACCAGGTTCAATTTTAGCTAGCTAACTTTATGTTTCAACTAGGTAAGTAAATGGCTCTGAGATACAAATAATAAGATCATACTAGCAAGCCAGTCAGCCAAAATTAGCAAGATAGCTAACAGTACACTTTAACTTGAATTGAAAATGACTTTGTCACATTTAGAAATGCGTAATATCTGAAAATTAAGCTTGCTAGGATATCTTACACATATACACGAAATGGACGGTTTTCCCTGTCACAGATGCCATGGTTTTCCTTAGATTGAAGATGTAATCCAGAGACTGGAGTTTTCTCCATCTCCTTATGTAACAGTTTAGCTTCCGTCCCTCTCCTCGCCCCTACCTGGGCTCGAACTCACCTCTGCACACATAAACAACAGCCACCCTTGAAGCATCGTTACCCATCGCTCTACAAAACTCGCGGGGAACAACTACTTCAAGCCAAGGGGAACAACTACTTCAATGTCTCAGAGCGAGTGACATCACAGATTGAAATGCTATTAGCGCGCACCCCGCTAACTAGCTAGCCATTTCACATCGGTTACACTTAGCTATCATACTCTAATTCCACTTATTTCAAAACTCGGTCCTCCAGAAAGTGAAGATCTACAATGCAATATATATATATATATATATATATATATATGTATATATATATATATATATATATATATATATATATATATATATATATATATATATATATATATATATATATATATATGTATATGTATTTTTTTAATATTTTTTTTTTTTTTTTTTTTTAAGCTGTGTTAGACGGTATTACCTAGACATACTGACCAGCTCAAATAGACAGAAGCTTGAATTATGACAGGTCAATCCAAACTCATCTCTCAGCATGTCAAGCACACTCATTATCTCAGCCAATCATGGCTAGCGGGAAGGTTGCTGTCACTTTTTCTGTGGCTAAACCAACTAGGCTCATAATTGAACAATTGTATTTGTATTTACAGATGGCATAAAATATCATTATGATGGCACATGAAAGTTCACATGTTCCAGAACACATTTCTGAAAAAAACAACTAATTTTGATAAAACATTTAAAAGTTTTAGTTCAAATGGCTCTTTTGTGAGGTGGTGACCCGTGACATATGCCTAGTTTCCTGAAACAAGTCACAAATGTCCAACGCCCAAATAATTTTACCTGTTCAGGTGCCAAAAATGATTGCTTCTACACATGAAGGTGACATATCTGAGCATTCATTTGCACCATATTCAGAAGTAGGCAAGGCACGGAAAGGCAAATGTCAAATTTAAGTTGCTTTTTCCAAAGCACATCTTTGCTATTTCTGTTTTAAAAATGCAGCAAAACAAATCCAGAGCTCCAGTAACAACACATGTTTTCTGTGAAGATGCAAACGTAGGTGAATATTTGCCAAAATTATATTTTTATTTATTTAACAGAAAATAAAAGTTGCACACTCACAATACCCCTGCCTGCTCTGTTTGTTATGGACAATGGGATGCAGATTGGGTCGTCATCAGCGGTCCCTCACAGTCCACCCCAACATGGTGGTAGTGTTTGTCTGTGATTCACTACAAACTGTCAATGCATAAATCATGAATCATAATTGTATTGACATTGTAAGAAAATATTGTCATTTCACATAACCATACTTTGTGATTCTATTTACTACAATAAATAAAACATCTCAAATTACCGTTAAAAGCTGCAATATTTAACTTTTTGGGCAACCTGGACAAATTCACATAGAAATGTGAGTTATGCATCGGTCATTCTCATTGGAAGCAAGTCTAAGAAGCGGTAGATCGGTTTTGTACATCAGCTTCAAATAGCTGAAAATACAATATTTGGGGTTATTGAAAATCTATTTCACAGCAGTTTAGATGGTACAATGATTCTCCACACTATTGCCTGCTTGTTTTGGCATGAACAAACATTACTCAAACTATTCTAATTTTAGCAAACAGGAAATAGCAGAGCGATTTCTGCATATTGCACCTTTAACTTCTTTGAATCATTTTCTCATTAGCGTCTCACTTCTTTGTTTCTCCTTTTGTCAATTCGACCACACACTGTTGACACGTTCATTTGTGGCGCCCAAATTAAAAAATGACATTTGAAATTCCACAGCAGAAAATACATGATTCTTGTTGCTAGGCTACCAGTTACTGTGCTTTTAGCCTGTGGTTTGGCACACCTTTATCCAGAGCGAATTCAACAAATTATAGCTAGTGTCTGAAAGAATGATATGAATTTAATATTTGTCAAATTATGAAAGATGTCCGCAAAAATCAAATAATAATCAGGAAGTGCGATTATTTAGCATTTCAAAAAACATTTCAAGATCCTGATATGGGCCTGATATGGAGCATATGCATTGTACGTGCTGAGAAAATATACTATTTATGCCAACTGTCAGTCTTTGTCATCGTATGGAGAAAATAACATGTCCACATAGTCCTATCTCAGGATATGTAATGACTCAATATCCAGCCATGCCATGTATGATATCCAGAGGGAATCCCAAAATGATCTGTGCATAAAATAAAATATGGATTTTTTATTTGTCAAATTATTGACCATGTTCTTAAAACTCAGAAATCCATCAGCCTATTTTCAGCATATCAAAAAGCATATCAAGATCCAGATATGGACTTCAGCCAAGAGAAGCACGGGCTATCTGGAATCAATATAGCTTTATATCTTGAATGTGCTGAGAAAACACAGATATGCGATGTATGCAGTCAGTATTTGTCAACAGGAAGAGAGAAAATAGGATGTCACACAGTTGAAGTCAGAAGTTTACATATAACTCAGCCAAATACATTTAAACTCAGTTTTTCACAATTCCTGACATTTAATCCTAGTAAAAATTCCCTGTCTTAGGTCAGTTAGGATCACCACTTTATTTTAAGAATGTGAAATGTGAAATGTCAGAGAGAACGATTTATTTCAGATTTTCTTTCTTTCATCACATTCCGAGTGGGTCAGAAGTTTACATACACTCAATTAGTACTTGGTAGAATAGCCTTAAAATTGATTAACTTGAGTCAAACGTTTCGGGTAGCCTTCCACAAGATTCCGACAATAAGTTGGGTGAATTGTGGCCCATTCCTCCTGACAGAGCTGGTGTAACTGAGTCAGGTTTGTAGGCCTTGCTCGCACACGCTTTTTCAATTCTTTCCACAAATGTTCTATAGGATTCAGGTCAGGGCTGTGTGATGACCACTCCAATATCTTTATTGGAAGTATGCTTTGGATCATTGTCCATTTGGAAGACTCATTTGTGACCAAGCTTTAACTTCCTGACTTATGTCTTGAGATGTTGCTACAATATATCCACGGAATTTTCCATCCACATAATTTTCCATACCCATGATGCCATCTATTTTGTGAAGTGCACCAGTCCCTCCTGCAGCAAATCACCCCCACAACATGACGCTGCCATCCCTGTGCTTCACGGTTGGGATGGTGTTCCTCGGCTTGCAAGCATCCCACCTTTTCCTCCAAACATAACGATGGTCATTATGGCCAAGCAGTTCTATTTTTGTTTCATCAGACCAGAGGACATTTCTCCAAAAGGTATGATATTTGTCCCCATGTGCCGTTGCACACCGTAGTCTGGCTTTTTTATGGCAGTTTTGGAGCAGTGGCTTCTTCCTTGCTGAGCGTATTTTCAGGTTATGTCGATATAGTACTCGTTTTTCTGTGGATATAGATACTTTTGTACCTGTTTCATCCAGCATATTCACAAGGTCCTTTGCTGTTGTTCTGGGATTTATTTGAACTTTTCGCACCAAAGCACATTTATCTCTAGAAGACAGAATGAGTCTCCTTCCTGAGCGGTATGACAGCTGTGATGTCCCATGGTGTTTATACTTGCATACTGTTGTTTGTACAGATGAACGTCGTACCTTTAGGCGTTTGGAAATTGCTCCCAAAAATAAACCAGACTTGTGGAGGTCTACAATATTTATCTGAGGTCTTGGCTGATTTATTTTGATTTTCCCTTGATGTCAAGCAAGGAGGCACTGACTTTGAAGGTAGTTCTTGAAATAAATCCACAGGTACACCTCCAATTGCCTCAAATTTTGTCAATTAGCCTATCCGAGGTTCTAAAGCCATGACAGAATTCTCTGGAATTTTCCAAGCTGTTTAAAGGCACAGTCAGCTTAGTGTATGTAAACTTCTGACCCACTGGAATTGCGATACAGTGAATTATAAGTGAAATAATCTGTCTGTAAATGTTGGAGAAATTTCTTGTGCCATGCACAAAGTAGAAGTCCTAACCGACTTGCCCAAACTATAGTTTTTTAACAAGAAATGTGTGGAGAGCTTGAGAGTTTTAATTAGTCCACCCTATGAGTATGTAAACTTCCGAGTTCAACTGTATCTCAGGATATTAAATGAGTCCATATCCGGCCACAGGAAAATAGATGTTTTTCTGTCGTTTTTTTATATAAAAAAAAAATATTCACGTTTTCAAACATTTTCCAACGGGGTTATACATTTGGGTGAGCTTTTCTCGCCTGATTAGCCACGTTTCACTGCCAAAAATCAATTTAAAACATCTAGCGAAATAGCAACACAATGTCAAATACAGGTAGCCTTGTCAAATAATTAACATCCAATCACATTAACCGTTACTCTGTCCTGGGAATTCCACTAATGGTCTGTATGTATCCAAACGTAGCTGCTGCTCATGTTGGTATCTGTACTGATGGTGCAAATGCCATGACAGGGAGACATAGTGGAGTGGTAACGCACGTGCAAGCTGTTGCTCCCGATGCCACTTGGGTACCGTGCAGCATCCACCGAGAGGCTCTGGCTGCCAAGGGAATGCCTGACAGCTTGAAATACGTTTTGTACACTACAGTGAAAATGGTTAACTTTGTTAAAGCAAGGCCCCTGAACTCTCATGTATTTTCTGCACTATGCAGTGATATGGGCAGCAACCATGTAACGTTTTTACAAGATACAGAACTGTGCTAGTTATCAAGGTGAAAGTATTGACACGTGTTTTTGAATTGAGAGTCGAGCTTAGTTTTCTTTACTGACCATAATATTCTCTTGTCTGACCGTCTCAATGATGACGAGTTTCTCACAAGACTGGCCTATCTGGGTGATGTTTTTTCTCACCTGAATGATCTGAATCTAGGATTACAGGGACTCTCCGCAACTATATTCAATGTGCTGAACAAAATTGAGGCTATGATTAAGAAGTTGGAGCTCTTCTCTGTCTGTATTAACAAGGACAACACACAGGTCTTGTATGATGTATGATTTTTTTTGTGCGCAAATTAACTCAAGCTTAAGGACAATGTCATGTGATATAGCGAAGCACCTGAGTGAGCTTGGTGCGCAATTACACAGGTACTTTCACAAAATGGATGACACAAACAACTGGATTCGTTATCCATTTCATGCCCTGCCTCCAGTCCACTTACCGACATCTGAACAAGAGACCCTCATCAAAATTGCAGCAAGCGGTTCTGTGAAAATGTAATTTAATCAGAAGCCACTGATATATTTCTGTATTGGGCTGCGCTCAGAGTATCCTTCCTTGGCAAATCACGCTGTTAAAACACTGATGCCCTTTGCAACCATGTGAGAGTGGATTCTCGGCCCTCACTACCATGAAAACTAAATACAGGCATAGTTTGTGGAAAATGACTGAGCCTCTCTCCAATACAACCCAACATTGGTGCATCCTTTCAAGCATACTCTTTTCATTGACCTGTGGTGAGTTATTCACAATATTTGATTAACAAATAAGGTTTTATATGTAAGATGGTTAAATAAAGGGAAAAAAATATTATTATTATTATTATTTGTGCCCTGGTCCTATAAGAGCTCTTTGTCACTTACCACGAGCCGGGTTGTGACAAACTCACACTCATTCTTATGTTTAATACATGTATTGGGTTGTGACAAACTCACACTCATTCTTATGTTTAATACATGTATTGGGTTGTGACAAACTCACACTCATTCTTATGTTTAATACATGTATTGGGTTGTGACAAACTCACACTCATTCTTATGTTTAATACATGTATTGGGTTGTGACAAACTCACACTCATTCTTATGTTTAATACATGTATTGGGTTGTGACAAACTCACACTCATTCTTATGTTTAATACATGTATTGTATAGTGTGTGTGTGTCAGGCAGAAAATATAATTTGAGAGTGTGCTGACCCTGGTGCTACAAGGGGTACGCAGCTGGAGGTTGAATGTTTGAAGGGATACAAGACTATAAAAAGTTTGGGAACCACTGCTCTAGAATATGTAAAAGTGTCATGTAAACATATTCCCTGATATGGACCCTTTTCGCCCGGTGTGAATCCAGCGTGGAGAATCCACATCAAAGGAGTACATGGCGGAACCAACATCAATACTTACACAGCATAATCCACATCATCAAAAGGTGACAGTTCATTGGTCCGTTTGGCCGCTAATCCCTCGCTTTGTTTGGAACGCTGTCTGGCCACACACACATATGCACACACACACAGACAGACACAGACAGACCAATAACATAAATGGTTACCTGACCCCCCTGAACGCTTGAAAACACTAAACAGGTGCCCCCACCATACACAAAATAAAAATGTAAACATTGTGGATAGCAGAGAACATGCCTAATGCACCATTTACCCTCACTCCTAGGACATCAGCCAGCAGGTGGTCAGAATGTTGTGGGTTCACATTCCAATGCGGAAGGGAAGGGAAAATGATTTTATAAATGCATATCATGCAATTCTACATATTTTACATGATTGGAGACAATCATAATCATATACAGTACCAGTCGGAAGTTTGGGACACCTACTCATTCAAGGGTTTTCCTTTATTTTTATTATTTTCTACATTGTAGAATAATAGTAAAACATCAAAACTATGAAATAACACATACGGGATCATATAGTAACCAAAAAAGTGTTTAACAAATCAAAATATATTTTATGTTTGAGATTCTTCAAAGTAGCCTCCCTTTGCCTTGATGACAGCTTTGAACACTCTTGGCATTCTCTCAACCAGCTTCACTTGGAATGCTTTTCCAACAGTCTTGAAGGAGTTCCCACATATGCTGAGCACTTGTTGGCTGCTTTTCCTTCACTTCACTCTGTGGCATTTTTCATGTCTTTACTTTTTAATTCTAAGTCATAATTTTTTACATGTAATTTTATACAGCCTACGTGGAAAATGTATAGGCATGTTGAAGTGTTGTTGTTGATGTGTTGTGAAAATACTGAGCACTCCTGCCAACCTGTAGCGTGTCACAAATGCTTCACTTAAATGTGTATTTGTATTTATTAAGGATCCCCTTTAGCTGGTACCAAGGCAGCAGCTACTCTTCCTGGGGTCCAGCAACATTTAGGCAGTTATATACAGTACATTTACAAATATTACATGACATTACATTTCATAACACTTTTCACAACTCATTAAGTGTGTGCCCTCATGCCACTACTCTACTACCATATTTCTACAATACAATACAAAAAATAATCAGGCATATAACTAACTCATTAGGAATCCGGGGCACCACGGAAGCATTAGTTTATATAGAGCGGCTATCTCGCAAATCCACTCTTAAGTTAAAGATCTGAAGATCTTTTACATCAATTGCAGACAGTCACTAATTATTATTTACCTTCTATCAGTCTCATCTGAATGTCGTAAAATGACTGTTATCTGCACAAACCCTTGCATAAATTTTGAATCAGCGATATACAAATTGGCTTAATTATTTATTTACTAACTAATCAAATCACAGAAATACATAACAAACAAACAGTAGATATTATAGATTGGGTTGCTACATGATACAAAGAAAAGTCCCTAGCGAACGAAACCGATATGACAGCTTGGTAGACAAAAGAAAGGGGAGAGTGGTTCAAGAGCACGAAACTCAGAGGATTAGTACACTCATAGAAATTGCTAATACTTTACATGAACGACCGTTCATATGAAAATAAATTGCAATTTATATTTACGCACGTATGTCATTATTGTCTTCTCTGTTGGAATCCGGTCCGTCTGCTGGAGAGTTCATCAGGATCTCTCTGGTTGCGTTTCCCCAAAGATCAAACTATTTTGTGGTTGTTAGATACTTTAGAGTACCATTCGGAAATGTTCTCATAGAATATATGTTTTGTCTGTATTCTCATCCTAGGTTTACGTCATTTCTAGCTGCAGACTAGTAATTATATGTCTAAGATTTGCTCTTATTCTGTAGGGATCAATAGTCTCAGAGTTGAACCATTTCCAGCCGTGTAGCCAATGCTCCACCTGGTATAGTCTTGCCCTTTGGTAGAGTTGTAGTTTAAACTACTTCACACACCAGCGTCACCCGGCATGTTTTGGTCTTAGAAATTCAACCATTTGCAACCTTAGCTTACACCGGGGTTTGCATGGTCTGGTGTGAACTTCATCAGGAGTGGGTCTTATACGTTTCAGTAGAAAAGGGTGGTCCATGACAACTAATGTGACGTCTGGGCTCAAGGGGGAATATTGTAATATTTTATAAACATTTAAAATCTGCCTAATTTTGCTTGACCCCAGGAGGAATAGCTCCTGCCTTGGTAATCTGTCTGGCCTGCGGCCTTGTGAATGTTGGACCAGTTTAACGGACTTACTCACATCGGCTAAGAAGAGCGTGATCACACAGTCGTCCGGGATTTCTTATAAGCGTCCGCTCCCTGAAAGTGGCAACTCTGGAATAATCGCTGTTTTGGTATCCAGAATCTCTTTTCTGTCCTAAGAGACGGTGGCAGAAACAGCAGCCATCTCCTCCGGCGCTATTCTATCAATTAAGTCTTGCGTAGTTAGTTTTGCTTTGAAAGTGGCTAATATTCCGTTGATTCGATTACAATTCCCACAGTAAAGGTAAACGTTGATAGCGTTAGCTAACATGGAAAACTAGAAAGTTGAGTGATGTTCAATCTCGTGCTTCTCTGCATGTGCTGATATTTCTTCTGCATGGCAGTCCCGGGGAAGTGAATGCCACTTATGCACGCAGCTTAGCGGGAACATTGGTGCCAACTGTAAAGTTTGGTGGATGGGCTGTTTAACATGTTACGGGCTAGGCCCCTTAGTTACTGTGAAGGGAAATCTTAATGCTACAGCATACGATGGCATTCTAGACGATTCTGTGCTTCCAACATTGTGTCAACAATTTGGGGAAGGCCATTTCCAGTTTCAGCATGAAAATGACAACGTGCAAAAAGTGAATACCATACAGAAATAATTTGTTGAGATCTGTGTGGAAGAACTTGACTGGCCTGCACAGAGCCCTGACCTCAAGCCCATCGAACACTTTTGGGATGAATTGGAATGCCGACTGCGAGCCAGGCCTAATTGCCCAACATCATTGCCTGATCTCACTAATGCTTGTGGCTGAATGGAAGCAAGTCCCTGCAGCAACATTCCAACATCAAGAATGGAAAGCCTTCCCAGACGAGTGGAGGGTGTTATAGGTGCAAAGGGGGGACCAACTCCATATTAATGCCCATGATTTTCAAATGAGATGTTCGACGAGCATGTAGTGTATTTTCTCTTTTCTGGTATAGACAGTTACCACGGTTACAGAAGCGGTGTCCTAGGAAACAGACACACACACGCGCACACAATGAGAGGGGGCCATCGTGCCATTATAAACACAGTTCATTAAAGGGGAGGAAGAGAGATCAATCTGGAGTGTACAGGGACGCATACACACATCAGCAACATCCTCCTCCAGACCACCTGCAAGGAGCAATCAGGACATCTGCCACCACAGAGGTCAGACCATCTAACATACCATTACAGTGTGTGTGTGTGTGTGTGTGTGTGTGCGTGCGTGCGTGCGTGCGTGCGTGCGTGCGCGCGCGCGCACGCATGTGTCGGTGCAAATATGGATGTTCCAGACCAGCTTGTAGCAACATTGAGATATGTAGTTTTATTGTCTGTTTATGTGATTTGGGAATTATGAATTTGGGATTTGTATCCACAAACTGAAGCTGAATTAGTTTAGCTTTAGGCTTAATTAAAGCAGAATCCCTATATCCTTGTTTACCCTATTCTGTCCTCTTTTAGCCTCATATCTCTCTTCATCTCAATCTGCCTGTATCCCTGTCTCTCCTGCCCACTCTAGCTGCTCCTTTCATCTTTCTTGTCCCTCGCTATTTCTCCCCTTTTACCCACCCCCCCTCTCTCTCCTCTTTCCTCCATCCATCTCTCTGCTCTCCTCTCTTGCTCCCTCGCTCCACCCTTCCATCCATCCCTCACTCCCTCCCTCTCTGTGTTGTGTTCAGCTTGCGGAGGGTGGAGTGTCCTGGGCTCAAACATTAACATGCGGCAGGCAGCCATCCCAGCCTCTTTCCTCCTTTCCTCTTAAGGAAGCGATAAACAGAAGGGAGGGGGAAAGATGGAGAGTGGAGAATGAACGAATGAAATAAGGGTTCCAAGTGATTGATATGGTACAGACAGAGAGGGAGGGAGAGAGGAGAGAGGGAAGGGGTAGATAGAGAATGAGTGGTGTACTCACAGACACACTTGACGTGATACCCATAATGCACACACATGTAAACACAGACACACATACATTAACACACAGAGGCAATGTAAAAACACATTGACATTTGAATCACTGTATAGTTTCCATGGTTTTGCAGGAACAAAGAGAGAACAGAGAGAAGGGGAGAGGGGTGGAGGAAGTAAGGAGAAAAGCAGCTGTTAGAAGGATGGGAGAGTGAGTGTTGAGGACACAGACAAACAGGCAGCAGTGTGGTCCACACACACACACACAATGCTGCAGCAGTAGTGATGAATGAAGACCAGGAGAAGCTGTGATTTGGCTCTATTAGAATTCACCAGCCACCTCCATCAGAGAAATGGAAGAAATGGAGAGAGAGAGATGGAGGAAGAAAGGGGGAAAAAGATAAAGTGATTCAAGGCGAAGAGGAGGTGGAGTGCCAGCGACAATTAAGCCAAATGGGCAAGTGCTTCATTCCTGCCCCCCCACTCACGCACCAACCTGTCCCGGGTATCAGTGGCACATGCACACACACACAAAGGCAGACAGGCAGGAGGAGATCAATGGTGCCCGGGGGCGTGTGTGTGCGTGTATATGTCGGTTCAGTGTGTTTGTGACCTGGTGTCGCTGGCGTATGTTGTGCTTGCGGAGATGTAGCATTAGCAGCAGCGGAGAGGGCAGCCTGCTTGTGTGTGTGTGTCTGGGAGAGTATGTGTGTTGGTTAGAATGCTCAGAGAGAGCTGTGTGTGTGTGAGTGTGTGTGAGTCGTCAGAGGGGAGGGGAGCCTCCAAGCGCAGTAGCGGTAACAGCAGCAGGGCTAGCAGCAGCATCGTCGCCAGTGTGTGTGTGAGTGTGTGTGAGTGGGCGTGTGTGTGTGTGAGGGGTGGAGGGGAGCGGAGAGGGACTCCCAGGAGAAGGAGTCTTGGTCGGGGTGTAGAGCCAGCCTCTCTCCCTCTCCTCCACAGCAGGACCTGGACCTCCAGAGCCAGGGGACTAGGTGGATCTGTAGCCCAGCCTGGAGCACTGGAAGCTGGGGAGCTCTCTCCCCCTCTCTGGAGGGCTGTTCGGTAGGAGCGGGAGCTCAGGATATGTGTGACTCAGGGGGACTGCCAGACGGATCTGAGAGACAGCAACGGGGAAGATTCCGTTACCTCTAACCGTTAACACTACTGCTCCTGCCTTGGAGAGGACGAGGAGGAGAGGAAAAGAGGGGTGAAGGGAGGGGGACAGGGGGACTTTGTGTTTGCTGTAACAGAGGAAAAGACAGAAGGATTTAGAGGTGGAGGGTGGGAAGAGCGATCTCTCGTCCCATGACTTTCCTTCAGGGTTTGCTTTGGGACCTTTGACTGTTGGCCTATTGGACAGACAGTGGCACTTATCTTACAACCTGTCACTGTAACAACTGTCAGGTTGTTGCTGGGTTACTGTCCCCTTGGCGACCCGACCATGTCGGTGACCACAGGCTTCAGCTACCAGCTGCCTGGCATCACCACTGTAACCTATGTGTTTGTTTACAGCCCGGGCACGGTACAGCGGGACCCCAGCCCCCCCACCCACACCCCACCTGCCATTACCGGTGCCAGCGGGCCCAAGCGGAAACTCTACAGTGCCGTGCCGGGACGCACCTTCATTGTGGTCAAACCGTACACGCCACAGGGCGAGGGAGAGATCCAGCTGAACCGTGGAGAGAGAGTCAAAGGTTAGTACACTATGACTGTTCATAAAGTGGTTTGACCTCTTTCGACAGGTGTATTGTGAAACTCGACAGGTCTCAGATTTGGGAAGGAACCTAGAAAGATGTAAATGACATATCTCATTCTAGGAAACCAGGAAACCACTAGGACACCAGAAACTTGCCTTGGGATCACAAACTTTTATTGCGTCTATAGAATGTGATAACTATGTGCTGAGTAAGTCTGGGTCTAGTCTGTAGTCTCACTCTTGTCACAGGTGTAAATGGATGTGACAGAATGTGTGTTTAACTGTAGAGGCAGTACAACACTAAAAGGATGGGTCATGCATACATTATGCAGTACAGTACGTAGATAAAGGACACTCCACTGTTTTTGTTCCATTCATGCCTCTGTAATGTCACTTCACCACTGGAAAGTGGTACATTTGTCATCTAATGCATCTGAAGTGTTGTCAAAGTCAGTCTGACATGAACAATGTTTCTCTGTTTTAGTGCTACTTCACCAGCATTGTCATGGGTTGAATCCTAACTAACGTGTGATGTCTACGCATAAATGCCGTAATGATTTTGAGTTAAGTGTTACGTGTGCATATCTCGAGCTAGGATTCAGCCCTACAAGATGTCTATATATTCTGACTCTTAATCCTAATGGTGCTGTGGTTACGGTGTCATGTGTGTGTCTTCTGTTCTCCATCCATGCCTCACTCCAGACTACGACTCTAATGACCTAGAAGGTAAAATGCTACAACATTCTTCAACATGAATGTCAGCCCGTCTCTCTCTCTCCCAATCACCTCTATATCCAAACCCACCCCTCTCCTTCCCCAGACAACTCTAGTGCTTGGTGGTTGGTTGAGGAGGGAGTGTGTGTATTCTACATGAGTTGCTGTCTATGTAAGTGCATGGTCCTCTATTGCCCAATCCCAAATTGACTCCTACCCCTTATGCACATTTGATAGGATTTTATATAGGTGGAGGCAATATGGTAACAGCTCCACTGAATGTGTCACCATATTGCTTATGTAGCAGATAAAGATCTGTAAAACTCACTCCTCAGCCTGAAGTGTCTGCGCTGCCGAATAGCTAGCGACTGGGTATAATGTTTCAGGAGGGCAGTCACGTGTGTTTGCGAGGCAGAGGTCGTGGGTTTGAGCCTGGGTGTGAGATGATTCAGGAGGAAGCGGTACATGCTAATCAAGCAGTGCGATGTCCTTTTACAGTTACACCTCTCAAAGCCTGACAGATCTCAACAAGTGCATAGGGGTTAAGGGTTAAATAAAGTTTGGGCACTCACTTCGTACTTCCTCTTCAGAGTGATTCTTCCTGAGTGCGACGTAGTTTATCTTCCCTCTTCTATGCATGCCTACAGGATGAAATGTTTGTCACTGTTTACTCTCCTACAGGCTCTTAGACACATACACCTCTCTCCGACAGGCACGGATGCCACACTTACTCCTTTGTTATATGGTCTGATACACTCCCACCCTGTGTGTGTGTGTGTGTGTGTGTGTGTGTGTGTGTGTGTGTGTGTGTGTGTGTGTGTGTGTGTGTGTGTGTGTGTGTGTGTGTGTGTGTGTGTGTGTGTGTGTGTGTGTGTGTGTGTGTGTGTGTGTGTGTGTGTGTGTGTGTGTGTGAAAAGTGTTGTTGTTTATGATACCTAGGCAGATGTTGTGCCAAACAACTGCGTCGTGAGTCATGACTATGAATAGAGGAACTCAGTGACCCAGTCTGATATGAGAACTGATATGTATAACGTTGACACAGATGTTATCACCCACAGAACCTTCCATTTCAGAGGAACGAACACACACCTACACACAATGTTATGCATTTGTCCTCCTTACCATGCATTGTTCAAGGTTATTCGTATAACCACACACGTCAGAAGTAATAGTGTATATTGTGTCTAAAACATGGTGTTCCATGACGGTACTGAGAAATGGACTCTATGGTGTCCATGTTAATGGAACACCAGTCCTACCGTGGCAAGGCTATATGAAACGTTCACGCCAGTGGACGCTATGCTGAATACTGCAGGTGTGAATGAAAAACATGACGATATACGTGGCATATGCTCTCACTTATGATTACAGTCATGTGGCTCATGCTAGAATTGAACCTACAACGTTGAGGTTGCCAGCACCACACTCAAGCCAACCGAGTCATCTGGCAGTGTTGTCTGATACTAACCAACATGACTAACTGTACTTTCCACTTCCCTGTCCACTGTAGTTCATGGGTATAAGCTGTATCGAATGCCAATTAGAAGGCAAAAATATATTTTTTCACTCTTCAGTTTTGCTATTTCCCATCTGGTCTTGTTGTTGCTAGCCTGCAGTGACCAGTCCGCCTCACAGTGCATAGAGGGGGTTTGGGACTGGGAGAGGCCGTCTCTGTGGATGGATGATCTCCACTTTGATACATAATACATTCCATCTCATCTGCATTCATGAATGGATGAGTTGCTAATAGTTACAGGCCTCATTTACACTGGGGGAAGAGAGGAGGTGAGGGGAGGGCAAGAGATTAAGCTTCTCCACCGTGCCGTGCCATATTCTTGGGGAGAAAAACTTTGACAGAAGCCAGAGCACATGGCCAGTAGATGTGACGGTATGCCATGAAAGGATAGGGAGAATTCCCCCCCCCCACCAACCACATCCTTTGTAAGAATAAAGAAGGCCGCCTTCTATCTTTTACAATGAGAAGGTAGTAAGAGTACTACACATTTTCAACATCAACGTCCTACTTCAACCAGCTTTATTTGTAAGAGCCTGGTTTTGTAGGATGGTGTCCCTGACATACTTTGTTGTTGAACCTCCATTAACTCAGTCACAGCTCTTCTCCCTTGTGTCATACCCATATTCTTCTCTTGTCACTTTTCCATCCCTTTATCCTGTGACAACAGAGGAACAGCTGTATGAGGAACTGAGAGGGGGTGAAACCAGCAGGCCTGCATGCTAACTCTCCTCTCATAGCCTACTGTGTGTTTGTTAGCATACTGTAGCTAGCTAGCCTGTATTAGTATTGTGGCTAGGTTAACCTAGTCAGGTGTTTGGTGTATAGGTTCAGTTGAGCTGGTATTTTATGTAGTCCTTAGACCAGGGCTGTTATACAACAGATTGTATGCATTCATGTGGTCTTGTCTTTCTCTCTGTCCTGTGGAGAACGGTGTTTTTCAGGGATCGGAAGGTAAACACAGCTGTATAACTCTACAAACCCTGGGATATCTACTGTATAATCGAAACCCTTAGAGATGGTTTCCTTGTCACAGATTAAGTTTATTCCACAACTAGGCTTCATCTGTGTCCTGAAAACCGGTCCTTAATGTTTAGGCGTTGTGGTAGAGGACAGTCATGGTTAGCACTGTGTTGTAGTTGGTGTGTGACCTGTTGTAGTTCTACTATAACGTTTAAGTGTATGCACAGCTTTGTGCATCCTTCAGTGAAGTTTTTGCATAGTCCATGATGTCACATTTTCTAGCTTTCATTGTCTGTCTTGGTTTTATTGTCTTTCACCTGTTGTTACTCTTTTATATGTATTGTATCTTCCCTCTACTCAAAAATGCTGTGTAGCTGACTCCCAATCTGATGAAGAATAGCTAGGTAAATTCCATTCCTCTCCATAATAACACTGCTACTCCTACTGCTCTCTCTTCGTCCGCCCATGTGTTCTCGCACACCCCGAGAGCTTCTGGTCAGCGGGGTGGTGGCATAGGGATCCTTATCTCTCCCATGTGGTCATTCTCTCTTTCTCCCCTTACCCATCTGTCTATCGCCTCCTTTGAATTTCATGCTGTCACAGTTACCAGCCCTTTCAAGCTTAACATCCTTATCATTTATCGCCCTCCAGGTCCCCTCGGAGAGTTCATCAATGAGCTTGATGCCTTGATAAGCTCCTTTCCTGAGGACGGCTCACCTCTCACAGTTCTGGGCGACTTTAACCTCCCCACGTCTACCTTTGACTCATTCCTCTCTGCCTCCTTCTTTCCACTCCTCTCCTCTTTTGACCTCACCCTCTCACCTTCCCCCCTACTCACAAGGCAGGCAATACGCTCGACCTCATCTTTACTAGATGCTGTTCTTCCACTAACCTCATTGCAACTCCCCTCCAAGTCTCCGACCACTACCTTGTATCCTTTTCCCTCTCGCTCTCATCCAACACTTCCCACACTGCCCCTACTCGGATGGTATCGCGCCGTCCCAACCTTCGCTCTCTCTCCCCCGCTACTCTCTCCTCTTCCATCCTATCATCTCTTCCCTCTGCTCAAACCTTCTCCAACCTATCTGCTGATTCTGCCTCCTCAACCCTCCTCTCCTCCCTTTCTGCATCCTTTGACTCTCTATGTCCCCTATCTTCCAGGCCGGCTCGGTCCTCCCCTCCCGCTCCGTGGCTTGACGACTCAATGCGAGCTCACAGAACAGGGCTCCGGAAGGCCGAGCGGAAATGGAGGAAAACTCGCCTCCCTGCGGACCTGGCATCCTTTCACTCCCTCCTCTCTTCATTTTCCTCCTCTGTCTCTGCTGCTAAAGCCACTTTCTACCACTCTAAATTTCAAGCATCTGCCTCTAACCCTAGGAAGCTCTTTGCCACATTCTCCTCCCTCCTGAATCCTCCCCCCCCTCCTCCCTCTCTGCAGATGACTTCGTCAACCATTTTGAAAAGAAGATCGACGACATCCGATCCTCGTTTGCTAAGTCAAACAACACCGCTGGTTCTGCTCACACTGCCCTACCCTGTGCTCTGACCTCTTTCTCCCTCTCTCTCCAGATGAAATCTCGCGTCTTGTGACGGCCGGCCGCCCAACAACCTGCCCGCTCGACCCTATCCCCTCCTCTCTTCTCCAGACCATTTCCGGAGACCTTCTCCCTTACCTCACCTCGCTCATCAACTTATCCCTGACCGCTGGCTACGTCCCTTCCGTCTTCAAGAGAGCGAGAGTTGCACCCCTTCTGAAAAAACCTACACTCGATCCCTCCGATGTCAACAACTACAGACCAGTATCCCTTCTTTCTTTTCTCTCCAAAACTCTTGAACGTGCCGTCCTTGGTCAGCTCTCCCGCTATCTCTCTCAGAATGACCTTCTTGATCCAAATCAGTCAGGTTTCAAGACTAGTCATTCAACTGAGACTGCTCTTCTCTGTATCACGGAGGCGCTCCGCACCGCTAAAGCTAACTCTCTCTCCTCTGCTCTCATCCTTCTAGACCTATCGGCTGCCTTCGATACTGTGAACCATCAGATCCTCCTCTCCACCCTCTCCGAGTTGGGCATCTCCGGCGCGGCCCACGCTTGGATTGCGTCCTACCTGACAGGTCGCTCCTACCAGGTGGCGTGGCGAGAATCTGTCTCCTCACCACGCGCTCTCACCACTGGTGTCCCCCAGGGCTCTGTTCTAGGCCCTCTCCTATTCTCGCTATACACCAAGTCACTTGGCTCTGTCATAACCTCACATGGTCTCTCCTATCATTGCTATGCAGACGACACACAATTAATCTTCTCCTTTCCCCCTTCTGATGACCAGGTGGAGAATCGCATCTCTGCATGTCTGGCAGACATATCAGTGTGGATGACGGATCACCACCTCAAGCTGAACTTCGGCAAGACGGAGCTGCTCTTCCTCCCGGGGAAGGACTGCCCGTTCCATGATCTCGCCATCACGGTTGACAACTCCATTGTGTCCTCCTCCCAGAGCGCTAAGAACCTTGGCGTGATCCTGGACAACAAACTGTCGTTCTCAACTAACATCAAGGCGGTGGCCCGTTCCTGTAGGTTCATGCTCTACAACATCCGCAGAGTACGACCCTGCCTCACACAGGAAGCGGCGCAGGTCCTAATCCAGGCACTTGTCATCTCCCGTCTGGATTACTGCAACTCGCTGTTGGCTGGGCTCCCTGCCTGTGCCATTAAACCCCTACAACTCATCCAGAACGCCGCAGCCCGTCTAGTGTTCAACCTTCCCAAGTTCTCTCACGTCACCCCGCTCCTCCGCTCTCTCCACTGGCTTCCAGTTGAAGCTCGCATCCGCTACAAGACCATGGTGCTTGCCTACGGAGCTGTGAGGGGAACGGCACCTCAGTACCTCCAGGCTCTGATCAGGCCCTACACCCAAATAAGGGCACTGCGTTCATCCACCTCTGGCCTGCTCGCCTCCCTACCACTGAGGAAGTACAGTTCCCGCTCAGCTCAGTCAAAACTGTTCGCTGCTCTGGCTCCCCAATGGTGGAACAAACTCCCTCACGACGCCAGGACAGCGGAGTCAATCACCACCTTCCGGAGACACCTGAAACCCCACCTCTTTAAGGAATACCTAGGATAGGATAAAGTAATCCTTCTCACCCCCTCCCCCCTTAAAATATTTAGATGCACTATTGTAAAGTGGTTGTTCCACTGGATGTCATAAGGTGAATGCACCAATTTGTAAGTCGCTCTGGATAAGAGCGTCTGCTAAATGACTTAAATGTAAATGTAAATGTATAATTTAGTCTACAGAAGGATAGTGACAATAGCCCACTGATGCACAGATAGTCTATTGTAGCCTTCCTATATGTGTGTGTACCTCCACCACTGTATGTGTGTGTGTGGCGGGGGTCCCGATCCATTGGATATGTTAGTGTTGACAATACCCCAGGGGGCCTTCCATTCCCTCCACCTCTCTCTCTCTCTCTCTCTCTCTCTCTCTCTCTCTCTCTCTCTCTCTCTCTCTCTCTCTCTCTCTCTCTCTCTCTCTCTCTCTCTCTCTCTCTCTCTCTCTCTCTCTCTCTCTCTCCTCTCTGATGTACTCAGATAGCATCACCAGGATGAACACCTCTCGATAGGCCACTTGCTGTCACTATGGAAACGGCTAGAAACACTTCACCTGAAATTTGGTCAAGCCCTTAGAGCACACACTCATTCACACGCACGCACACGCACAAACACATGCACTCACCTAGGGCTGTGGCGGTCATGACATTTTGTCAGCTGGGGATTGTCATGCAAATAACTGCCGGTCTCACGGTAACTGACCTTTAATTAACATAAGCACGTTTAGTATCTCTTAGCTTCCACGCACAGCCTACAAGCCACTGATGCAGACCTTTGGAACATCTACATTTTAAAGTCTAATGAATCCATTTACCATAGCCTAGGTCATCACAATAAATAGTAAGAAGAATACAATTGAACATAAATTAGAAAGGATATTTTAGAAAGGAATAAATTAGAAAGGATATTTTAGAAAGGAATAAATTAGAAAGGATATTTTAGAAAGGAATAAATTAGAAAGGATATTTCCCCAAGCGATCTGAGGGAGTGAACACATGTGGCCATTCTGTGTTGAGCGGTTAACAAATAAGCAGGCCCTCCTATATGCTTCATTTACAGTTATTTATGACACTTTAGTTGTGATACAAACATTAGGCTATATATATATATATAACAAATTATTCATTCTAAAGCTGCATGATTCAACTCTAATGATGATTTGATAAAAGTGTCATGAAAGGCATGAGCTCTGCTGTTCCTTGTGCAGTCTGCACACACTGAGTCAGTCTCTCATTCACAGTTTGACAAGCGCTTGATAATATTCTTACACATCAGACCTTTCTCAATTTTGTCTTTACATGTACTAAATATCTGTGTGAAATCAGTTTGGATATAAAATGGGACATTATCATGCTCCTGTCGGGAACAGGGGCAGGGGAAAAAATGCATGTAACCCATATCCACTTAAATAAGGAATGGAGGACACTTTCCCCGCGGTTCATTCTCATGCCAGCCAGGCAGGCAGGCTACTCCGGTTGTAAAGCGAAGCAATGTGCTTAATATTAGGAATACTTAGAAATATATATAGTAGAGTTCGCCTATAGAAAGCTGATGGGATCCTCCTCTTTTTAATAGAGCTCATCAAAACTCTGTTTTCTCACGCAGCTGCATAGCCTATAGAAATATTGCGCAACGTGGATTTATGGGCTCTCAAGTAGTGTTTGATTAGATTTTTTTGAATGCATTTGCATTAATGTCAGATTGATTAGAGTGCTGAGTACCAGGCCATTATCGAAGCCATTGGCCGTTAACAAGTTTGGTAGGCTACTAATGACCATCAGTGGCATCAGAGCGCAGTTTTGGAGAAGCCTAGCGACCATGACTCCACGGTCACGTGGAATTTAACTTTGGTCATGACACATGAATGCCAGTAAAATGGTCACCGTAACAGCCCTACACTCACCTCACACATTGTACCATCTTAACACACATAAAGTACAAACACACACCAACATATTTCATTAAAAGTTATTACTTCTCAACACACACACACACACAAGCACACACACCTCTCGTCTGCATGCCATTGTAAATCTTCCAGACAGCCATGAAAATCTAACCGGCACAAATAACATTGAGATTAGACATTCACAAGCATGATTAATGGTCTCAGGCCGCGCCCAGTGTGTGTGGAATATTAACACTGCTATGGCCAGTAGAGGATACCTGGAGCACACACACACAAGCCGGTAGACACACACACACATGGACAAAAAAAAAGGCATTACTAATGATCTGAAGGGGAATTAAGTGTAATTTAACCATTACTGCAGATATACAATTCCAGGCTCAAACCTTCCACTGGTGCTAATGCTTGGTAAACCTGGGCCCTTTATGGCTTAGGGCTTCTCTATCATGTTGGCAAAGAGGCCCAAATCTGTGTGTGTGTGTGTGGGTGAGGGTGTGTTGTAAGCCTAGGACTGAGTGCTGTAATGGGCTCTCAGAGATGCACAATAGATCATTTGAATGCAGCATTGTGATGACACGCACACACGCGCACGCACGCACACACACACACACCCAGTGTTGTATTCCAATTTTGAGGACACAGATGTAGCTGTTTCTGAGACCAGAATGCAACTGTCTGTAACCAAGCAACAGGTGCTGAACACAACAGAGCAAAAGTTAAATACTCAATTTTCATGCATAACAAAAGCACATTCATCAGTTTTTTTAAATCCTGACAAAGAAAAACATTTGGATTGTATACCTCAAAAGCTACTTATAGGCCTACCTCTGCTTTTGACACTGTTGGTGACATTGAATGGCCAGAATACAGTCAGATTATAGTGGGTAGTGTATTTTCAAGCGTGTTCTCCAAAAATGTAGTCCATTGTAATGTACTCATTTTGAAATAGATCTTCGATCTGAAACCTGTCACATACAGTTTATGACGGCTACAACATCCACACTTCCTCTCTCATACTAGGAAGCAATTCATCCTGCATTATGAGACCTGAGAAGGGGGTGGTAGGGAGTAAGGATCGGAGAATGTGTGATTGTGTGTGTGTGTGATTGTGTGTGTGCCTCTAGAGAAATTACAAAGTGACAGGGTAGAGTGGTCATAGTGACCTGAGGGGATAAAGTTTATTAAGACCTTATTAAGATTTGTGTGTGTGTGTGTGTGTGTGTGTGTGTGTGTGTGTGTGTGTGTGTGTGTGTGTGTGTGTGTGTGTGTGTGTGTGTGTGTGTGTGTGTGTGTGTGTCAGTTGGGTCAGTGGCCTGGGGGAAGGACGAGAGTGTCACAGCTGTACAATCAGAGACGCAGCAGGTAGCAAAAACCCGGCCACGCCCACACCTGCACCCTGCAGACCACACCATCTGTCCCTCTATCACACACACACACACATACACATACACATACACATACACACACAGCTAATAACAAACACAGCAGAACCAGCAGTCAATAATTATTATGAATACAGATCAGGAACTAGAGTGAAAGCTTCCTGACATACAGGATTGCTCCATAACCATTAGGTACGGATTGTGTGTGTTTGTACAGAGTGTACAGTTTGTGTGTGTTTGTACAGAGTGTACTGTGTGTGTGTGTGGGGGTGGGTGCGGGGCAGCAGGGTAGCCTAGTGGTTAGAGCGTTGGACTAGTAACCGAAAGGTTGCATGTTCGAATCCCCGAGCTGACAAGGTACAAATCTGTCGTTCTGCCCCTGAACAGGCAGTTAACCCACTAGGCTGTCATTGAAAATAAGAATTTGTTCTTAACTGACTTGCCTAGTAAAATAAAGGTAAAAAAAAAAAATTAACATGTGTTCCTTCAGAGCGTGTACTCTACCTAGTTTTGTCAGAGGGTGTATTCTACCTAGATTTGTCAGAGGGTGTACTCTACCTAGTTTTGTCAGAGGGTGTATTCTACCTAGTTTTGTCAGAGGGTGTACTCTACCTAGTTTTGTCAGAGGGTGTACTCTACCTAGTTTTGTCAGAGGGTGTATTCTACCTAGTTTTGTCAGAGGGTGTACTCTACCTAGTTTTGTCAGAGGGTGTACTCTACCTAGTTTTGTCAGAGGGTGTACTCTACCTAGTTTTGTCAGAGGGTGTACTCTACCTAGTTTTGTCAGAGGGTGTATTCTACCTAGTTTTGTCAGAGGGTGTACTCTACCTAGGTTTGTCAGAGGGTGTATTCTACCTAGTTTTGTCAGAGGTGTACTCTACCTAGGTTTGTCAGAGGGTGTATTCTACCTAGTTTTGTCAGAGGTGTACTCTACCTAGTTTTTTCAGAGGGTGTACTCTACCTAGTTTTGTCAGAGGGTGTACTCTACCTAGTTTTGTCAGAGGGTGTATTCTACCTAGTTTTGTCAGAGGGTGTACTCTACCTAGTTTTGTCAGAGGGTGTACTCTACCTAGTTTTGTCAGAGGGTGTATTCTACCTAGTTTTGTCAGAGGATGTACTCTACCTAGTTTTTTCAGAGGGTGTACTTTACCTAGTTTTGTCAGAGGGTGTACTCTACCTAGTTTTGTCAGAGGGTGTACTCTACCTAGTTTTGTCAGAGGGTGTACTCTACCTAGTTTTGTCAGAGGGTGTATTCTACCTAGTTTTGTCAGAGGGTGTACTCTACCTAGGTTTGTCAGAGGGTGTATTCTACCTAGTTTTGTCAGAGGTGTACTCTACCTAGTTTTTTCAGAGGGTGTACTCTACCTAGTTTTGTCAGAGGGTGTACTCTACCTAGTTTTGTCAGAGGGTGTACTCTACCTAGTTTTGTCAGAGGTTGTACTCTACCTAGGTTTTTCAGAGGGTGTCCTCTACCTAGTTTTGTCAGAGGGTGTACTCTACCTAGTTTTGTCAGAGGGTGTACTCTACCTAGTTTTGTCAGAGGGTGTACTCTACCTAGTTTTGTCAGAGGGTGTACTCTACGTAGTTTTTTCAGAGGGTGAACTCTACCTTGTTTAAGCCTCAGTGCCTGCTGTGTGTGTATTCATGCCCAGATAGTGAGCCGTATCAAGGACAGGGGATACCTAGTCAGTTCTACAACAGAATTCATTCAACTGAAATGTGTCTTCTGCATTTAACCCAACCCCTCTGAATCAGAGAAGTGCGGGGGGCTTCCTTAATCAACACCCCCCACGGCATCTGCACCCAGGGAACAGTGGGTTAACTGCCTTGTTCAGGGTCAGAACAACAGATTTTTACCTTGTCAGCTCAGGGATTTGATCCAGCAACCTTTCGGTTTCTGGCCCAACGCTCCAACCCACCAGATGGACACAGTGGGACTGTGAGATCCTGTAGTGTCTCCGTATGGTCTTGCCCTGTGTCAGCCCTGCCCTGCCACTGTTACTGTGACACTGTGTATCATTGAATATGTGTATGAGATGCACACACACACGTCACACATGTGCTGATACGATGTGTTGCGATTCTCACAATTCTATATGTACTACGATTTGATGTTCCAAACATATTGCTCACCGTATGTCTGCTGCAGAGGGACAAGATGAAGCCATGAGAACTAGTTTTATTCAGTCAAGGAAATAAACGTACAGAATGCTAATTGGCTCACTATTTTAAAATACTGGAGTTTTGGTGCAGGTACAGCTGACTAGCGCAAAAATAACATTGCGAAATGTGGTCAAAAATAATATTGCGATATGTGGTCAAAAATAATATTGCGATATGTGGTCAAAAATAATATTGCGATATGTGGTCAAAAATAATATTGCGATATGTGGTCAAAAATAATATTGCGATATGTGGTCAAAAATAATATTGCGATATGTGGTCAAAAATAAAATCCTGATATGTAAATGTATTGATTTTTGCCCCATCACTATTACTGACAGTCAATTTCAGTATGTGTGTTTACTGTGGGCAACGGTCTTGCACATTAAGGTCCTGTATCATGGAGTAAACACCATTAATCCACACCTACTAACAACCACACACACACACACACACACACACACACACACACACACACACACACACACACACACACACACACACACACACACACACACACACACACACACACACACACACACACACACACACACACACACACACACACACACACACACACAGAGAGATCTATGACTGATCAACAAACATTCTGTCAGTGATATTAACGGTCAATACGTAATCACTCAACACTCAATCTCTCTATCAAACCCTGGTCTTTTAAACCTGACCTTATGAAGGGGTTCATTTAAAAATAAATCCACAGCCAGGCTGTGCAGCAAGAAGGTACACCCACATCGAATGAGCTTGTGAGTGTATTAAGGTGAACAATAGACAGGAAAGGTAAGAGTTATTAGGTAGCCCGCCTGGTCTATTTTTGTCTTCACCTGGGGGCCTATAGAAATGGGGAGAAGGAGAAGAAGAAAGAGAATAAATTAAATAGAGGGAGAGAATGAAACCCAAAGAGTTTTGTTTATCCCTTCAAGGTTGGGATCCCTCTGAGTCATAGTTGGAGTTTTCCTCCCCCACCTTAGTCATTACGCAGATGTTCTTATCCAGGGGGACTTACAGGAGCAGTAAAGGTTAAGTGTCTTGCTCAAGGGCACAATGACATATTTTTCACCTAGTTTGCTCAAGATTTGAACCAGTGGCCTTTTGTTTACTGGCCCAACACTCTTACCCACTAGGCTACCTGCCAGTCCCTTCTTCTGCTCCACCTGCTCTCATTCTATACCTGACTTCGCTGTCATTAATATATATATAAAGCTCCCTTTTTCATACACTCTCTCTCTTCCTCGACTGAATCGTCTTATCACTCACTCTCTCTTTCCCTCCCTTACTGTGGGTTTGTGTTGAATACAGATGAGGAAGGGACTGCACCACTCCCCAGCCCTCTCTGACACACACACAGACACACACACAGACACACACACAGACACACACACACACAGAAACACACACACACACACACACACACACACACACACACACACACACACACACACACACACACACACACACACACACACACACACACACACACACACACACACACACACACACACACACACACAGAAACACACACACACACACACACACACACACACACACACACACACACACACACACACACACACACACACACACACACACACACACACACACACACACACACACACACACACACACACACACACACACACACACACACACACACACACACACACACACACACACACACACACACACACACACACACACACACACACACACACACACACACACACACACACACACACACACAGGGCCCCAGTCTCAGGGAAGCGTGACTATCCTTCCCTCCATTCACTTATTCACTCCCTCCTTCATCTAAACTCCTCTGTGCCTCTGGGGTCTACTCCGCTCCTCCATTGTTTCTTCATTCCCCCTTCACTCTTCTCACCTCTAATATATCTCTTTCTATTCCTCCTCTCTTCTCCTTCTCCTATACTTGTGGTAAGATGAGAGCTATTAGTGTCATATACACTGCTTTATCTGGCAATTAATTAACAAATGATGTTCACTGCATTCTGGGATATATAGTTGAATATCCTTGAGACTTGCATCCCAAATGTTTGCGTGTGTGTGCTCTCTCTCTATTAAAGCATGTTGAAAAGAGGTTCAGTAGAAGCGTGGAGGGCTCCAAATCTATTAACTGCACTTTGGATATTGGAATTCTCCCTGTACATACACACAAAATCATATGCCTGCTGGCCACCCACAGCAGCTCCACACATCTGTAATATTTTCTGTTTGTAATGATACATTACTGTGTATATGCATCTAATTTGTTATTAGTATTCTTACAGCACACATACACCCTCATCAAGTTGACTGAACACATTCTCATTTACAGCAACAACCTGGGGAATAGTTACAGGGGAGAGGAAGGGGGATGAATGAGACCATTGGAAGCTGAGGATGATTAGGTGACCATGATGGCCAGAACACTGGGATTAACACCCCTACTCTTACGATAAATGCCATGGGATCTTTAGTGACCACAGAGTCAGGACACCTGTATAATGGCCCATATGAAAGACAGGACCCTACACAGGGCAATGTCCCCAATCACTGCACTGGGGCATTGGGATATTTTTTTTAGACCAGAGGAAAGAGTGCCTCCTATTGGCCCTCCAACGCCACTTCCAGCAGCATCTGGTCTCCAATCCAGTGACTGACAAGGACCAACCCTGCTTAGCTTCAGAAACAGGCCAGCAGTGGAATGCAGGGTGGTATGCTGCTGGCTCTCTCTCTGTGTGAATGCACATCGGCAGATGGCCATCTCCCAGTGTCTCAGCTCTCTGCTGGTTCCTTTGTTGTGTGTTTCTGCAGGAGAGAGAAGAGTTTTTTAACAACCCCACTCAGTAAGTCTCTTGTCACCTTTCTCTCCTGTGTGTGTTTGTGTGCGAGTGAGAGAGAGAGAGCGATGTTAAGAGAAGAAAAAAGCTGGACAACTTGTCTTTGGGGGCATGTATAGTGGTAATAGTATGAGAGAGAGCGAGAGGTAGAGAGAATCAAGTTGAATGTGTGTGTGGGGGGGGGGGATATTGATGTGTGTGTGAATGACTCAGCTTTGAGCAGTAGAGCGAGGCTAGGCTGAAATTAAAATGAGCTCAGTCGGTCGTCACACACACACAGTGGGGATACAGTGGAGCTTGAAGGCAGGGCAGAGTGTGTGTGGAGTATAAATAGCTCTGCATTGCCACTGATGCTATTTCTGGACCAGGCATTGTGACTGACTCAACCGCAGGCAACCTCAGACGGGACACCGACACACACTTTGTTCAGCACACACACTCACGCACGCTTGCACACACACTAAGTTCCTCGGTGTCCAAATCTCTAAGGACTTAAAATTGTCCAAACATACATTAACAGTTGTGAAGAAGGCGCGACAGTGGCTCTTCCCCATCAATATATTTGGCATGGGCCCTCAAATCCTCAAACAGTTCTACAGCTGCACCATTGAGAGCATCTTGACTGGCTGCATCACAGCTTGGTCTCGATCGCATGGCGCTACAGAGGGTGGTGCGGTCAGCCCAGTACATCACTGGAGCTGAGCTCCCCGTCATCCAGGACATCTATATCAGGGGATGTGAAAGGAAGGCCCAGAAAATTGTTTAAGACTCCAGCCACCCAAGCCATAGACTCTCTACTTCCGCTCGGCAAGCGATACCGGAGCAACACGTCTGACACCAACAGGCTCCTGAAAAGCTTCTATCCCCAAGACATAAGACTGCTAAAAAGTTAACTAAATGGCAACACGGACCATCTGAATTGACCTTTCAATGTTATTTTTTGCACTGATTACTCACACTCGCTCGCTCTATGCACACTGACACTCCAACACACACACATTCATACTGACTCTACACACACACACACACACTTACATACAATCATCATATACACTGCTGCTACTCTGTTTATCATATATGCTGATGCCTAGTCACCTTATCCCTATACATATCTAACCGTACCTCTCCAGTATCCCTGCACATTGTAAATATTGTATTGGCAATGACCCTGGAACTGACCCTATATATAGCTACTGACCCTGGAACTGACCCTATATATAGCTACTGACCCTGGAACTGACCCTATATATAGCTACTGACCCTGGAACTGACCCTATATATATCTACTGACCCTGGAACTGACCCTATATATAGCTACTGACCCTGGAACTGACCCTATATATAGCTACTGACCCTGGAACTGACCCTATATATAGCTACTGACCCTGGAACTGACCCTATACATAGCTACTGACCCTGGAACTGACTCTATATATAGCTACTGACCCTGGAACTGACCCTATATATAGCTACTGACCCTGGAACTGACCCTATATATAGCTACTGACCCTGGAACTGACCCTATATATAGCTACTGACCCTGGAACTGACCCTATACATAGCTACTGACCCTGGAACTGACCCTATATATAGCTACTGACCCTGGAACTGACCCTATACATAGCTACTGACCCTGGAACTGACCCTATACATAGCTACTGACCCTGGAACTGACCCTATACATAGCTACTGACCCTGGAACTGACCCTATTCATAGCTACTGACCCTGGAACTGACCCTATACATAGCTACTGACCCTGGAACTGACCCTATACATAGCTACTGACCCTGGAACTGACCCTATATATAGCTACTGACCCTGGAACTGACCCTATTCATAGCTACTGACCCTGGAACTGACCCTATACATAGCTACTGACCCTGGAACTGACCCTATTCATAGCTACTGACCCTGGAACTGACCCTATTCATAGCTACTGACCCTGGAACTGACCCTATTCATAGCTACTGACCCTGGAACTGACCCTATACATAGCTACTGACCCTGGAACTGACCCTATACATAGCTACTGACCCTGGAACTGACCCTATATATAGCTACTGATCCTGGAACTGACCCTATTCATAGCTACTGACCCTGTATATACTGTACTGTAGCTTACTTGCATTCTTGTGTTTTTATTTCTATTTATTGTGTTTTTTTCTTCTACTTGACTTTTGAAATAGTACACTGATATTGATTGCTGCATTGTTGGGAAAGAGCTTGCAAGAAAGGCATTTCACTGCAGTTGTGCAACTTGAAATTTGAAACACAAACAATCACTCAGTACTACACTTACATACTATAATGACAAAGAAATGCATACAGACATGTATCCACACCACTCTCAAATGCATCACCTTTCAACGATTGTTTGTGTTTTGATTAGGATTATTCCTCTGCCTTTGTATCCCTCCCTCTTGTGCTCCTTTTCATTCTCTCCTCTCTCACCACCCCTCTATTTGTCTTTGTCTTTCGTTCTCTCTCTCCCCCTCTTTCTTTATCCATCCCCTGCACATGATTACTGTATTAGTGTTTAATTAGGCCTGTCCATGTCTGCCACAGAAAATGTTTTGTGGATTGTGGAACAATACTTATCCAGCTCACACGGAGTCTATTGCTGCGGTGGAATGACTGGAGAACCCACTGACTCTCAGAGGTGGAGTGACTCTGAGTTCCCTACAGGAAACTCTTCCCATAGAATATGATGGGAACTATGATCAGTTAATGCAGGTATGACTGTTTCCTATGGCTTGGACTACAAACTGAAGATTAGTTGACTTACTACAGCACCTGTACTAAGTGAAATGTTTGAGGCCCAGTTTAAAAAACTACCCTGTTTTGTGAAATCTGTCCTCTGTGTCACCCACTGCTGTGTACCTGTAGAGGTGATTCTAAACCAGCATGAAGCCAGTGGTGCTGTAGTACTGTAGCTGTTGTTGTCCAGTGGTGCTATGGTGCTGTAGTACTGTAGCTGGTGTTGTCCAGTGGTGCTGTAGTACTATAGCTGGTGTTGTCCAGTGGTGCTGTAGTACTGTAGCTGGTGTTGTCCAGTGGTGCTGTAGTACTATAGCTGGTGTTGTCCAGTGGTGCTGTAGTACTGTAGCTGGTGTTGTCCAGTGGTGCTGTGGTACTGTAGTACTGTAGCTGGTGTTGTCCAGTGGTGCTGTAGTACTATAGCTGGTGTTGTCCAGTGGTGCTGTAGTACTGTAGCTGGTGTTGTCCAGTGGTGCTGTAGTACTATAGCTGGTGTTGTCCAGTGGTGCTGTAGTACTGTAGCTGGTGTTGTCCAGTGGTGCTGTAGTACTGTATCTGGTGTTGTCCAGTGGTGCTGTAGTACTATAGCTGGTGTTGTCCAGTGGTGCTGTAGTACTGTAGCTGGTGTTGTCCAGTGGTGCTGTAGTACTGTAGCTGGTGTTGTCCAGTGGTGCTGTAGTACTGTAGCTGTTGTTGTCCAGTGGTGCTGTAGTACTGTAGCTGGTGTTGTTCAGTGGTGGTGTAGTACTGTAGCTGGTGTTGTCCAGTGGTGCTGTAGTACTGTAGCTGTTGTTGTACAGTGGTGCTGTAGTACTGTAGCTGGTGTTGTTCAGTGGTGCTGTAGTACTGTAGCTGGTGTTGTCCAGCGGTGCTGTAGTACTGTAGCTGGTGTTGTCCGGCGATGCTGTAGTACTGTAGCTGGTGTTGTCCAGTGGTGCTGTGGTACTGTAGCTGTTGTTGTACAGTGGTGCTGTAGTACTGTAGCTGGTGTTGTCCAGCGGTGCTGTAGTACTGTAGCTGTTGTTGTCCAGTGGTGCTATGGTGCTGTAGTACTGTAGCTGGTGTTGTCCAGTGGTGCTGTAGTACTGTAGCTGGTGTTCTCCAGTGGTGCTGTAGTACTGTAGCTGGTGTTGTCCAGTGGTGCTGTAGTACTATAGCTGGTGTTGTCCAGTGGTGCTGTAGTACTGTAGCTGGTGTTGTCCAGTGGTGCTGTAGTACTGTAGCTGGTGTTCTCCAGTGGTGCTGTAGTACTGTAGCTGGTGTTGTCCAGTGGTGCTGTAGTACTGTAGCTGGTGTTGTCCAGTGGTGCTGTAGTACTGTAGCTGGTGTTGTCCAGTGGTGCTGTAGTACTGTAGCTGGTGTTGTCCAGTGGTGCTGTAGTAGTACTGTAGCTGGTGTTGTCCAGTGTGTGGCTGATCTAGGTCCTGCTGAGGTGTTGATTGTGAACTGTTTGGCTAGTGTAGCTTTACACTGTTTTACACTATTAGGTAGAGTCCTGCACGGGTCCGTTTTTTTGTACCCGCCCCGCGCCGGCCACATCATTTCCGAGCCCCACCCAATACCCGACACCAGGACAGATTTTTCCCCACCACTCCACCCACCTGCATAGAATTGTTCTGATAGCCTATTCATGACCCACCAAATAACATAACAGTAATATTTGATATTGTGATGAAACCAGCTCAAAGTATGATGACCAAAGTATGAAAAATGTCTGTTGCTTCTACATTGATAAAGTGCGATCATAAAGTTACTGGTCCCCTCCCCCATGTCAAACACTTTGATTCAGAAGACACGATTATTAAGGGGATAGGGAGACATCACCCTAACTCTTATTTTAATGCACCAACGGTAACATGATATTCTATTACCTTATTTAAGAAGGTACATCGGAGAACACGTTTGCAGAGGAGCGTGGATTATATAGCTATATAGCTACTCTACTGGTGCCAAAATTTGACTGTAGTGTGTCAGCAAATATAATTAAAAGTTTACACTATTCATCTATGGCAAAGATGTTTCCCCTTTCATCTGTGTCTTGTGGACGTCATGGAACAAAAGAGGGGGAAGGGTCGTTCAAAACTCTGACACAGTTGTCATGTCAACACATCTGTCAGTGCTGCTGTGAACCGCATCACAAGAGACATGCCGACCGTGAAATGTACACTGCTCAAAAAAATAAAGGGAACACTTAAACAACACAATGTAACTCCAAGTCAATCACACTTCTGTGAAATCAAACTATCCACCTAGGAAGCAACACTGATTGACAATCAATTTCACATGCTGTTGTGCAAATGCAATAGACAACAGGTGGAAATTATAGGCATTTAGCAAGACAGCCCCAATAAAGGAGTGGTTCTGCAGGTGGGGACCACAGACCACTTCTCAGTTCCTATGCTTCCTGGCTGATGTTTTGGTCACTTTTGAATGCTGGCTGTGCTTTCACACTAGTGGTAGCATAAGACGGAGTCTACAACCCACACAAGTGGCTCAGGTAGTGCAGCTCATCCAGGAAGGCACATCAATGCGAGATGTGGCAGAAGGTTTGCTGTGTCTGTCAGCGTAGTGTCTTGAGTATGGGGGCGCTACCAGAAAACAGGCCAGTACATCAGGAGATGTGGAGGAGGCCGAAGGAGGGCAACAACCCAGCAGCAGGACCGCTACCTCTGCCTTTGTGCAAGGAGGAGCAGGAGGAGCACTGCCAAAGCCCTGCAAAATTACCTCCAGCAGGCCACAAATGTGCATGTGTCTGCTCAAACGGTCAGAAACAGACTCCATGAGGGTGGTATGAGGGTCCGACGTCCACGGGTGGGGGTTGTGCTTACAGCCCAACACCGTGCAGGACGTTTGGCATTTGCCAGAGAACACAAAGACTGGCAAATTCGCCACTGGCGCCCTGTGCTCTTCACAGATGAAAGCAGGTTCACACTGAGCACATATGACAGACGTGACAGTCTGGAGACGCCGTGGAGAACGTTCTGCTGCCTGCAACATCCTCCAGCATGACTGGTTTGGCGGTGGGTCAGTCATGGTGTGGGTGGCATTTCTTTGGGGGGGCCGCACAGCCCTAACATGTGCTCGCCAGAGGTAGCCTGACTGCCACTAGGTACCGAGATGAGATCGTCAGACCCGTTGTGAGACTGTATGCTGGTGTGGTTGGCCCTGGGTTCCTCCTAATGCAAGACAATGCTAGACCTCATGTGGCTGGAGTGTGTCAGCAGTTCCTGCAAGAGGAAGGCATTGATGCTATGGACTGGCCCGCCCGTTCCCCAGACCTGAATCCAATTGAGCACATCTGGGACATCATGTCTCCCTCCATCCACCAACGCCACATTGCACCACAGACTGCCCAGGAGTTGGCAGATGCTTTAGTCCAGGTCTGGGAGGAGATCCCTCAGGAGACCATCCGCCACCTCATCAGGAGCATGCCCAGGCATTGTAGGGAGGTCATACAGGCACGTGGAGGCCACACACACTACTGATCCTCATTTTGACGTTTTACGGACATTACATCAAAGTTGGATCCGCCTGTAGTGTGGTTTTCCACTTTAATTTTGAGTGTGACTCCAAATCCAGACCTCCATGGGTTGATAAATTTGATTTCAATTGATCATTTTTGTGTGGTTTGTTGTCAGCACATTCAACTATGTAAAGAAAAAAGTATTTAATACGAATATTTCATTCATTCAGATCTAGGATGTGTTATTTTAGTGTTCCCTTTATTTTTTTGAGCAGTGTATAAAATAAATGTACATTTCTTATCAGGTTTCCATCCAACCATTCCATGCGGATGAATTACCTGATGCTTGGAAAAAGTCACGACCAGGCTGATGGAAACATGTTCTGCCCGGTACGATTTTATAAATGCTGACAATCGATTTGTTGTTCGACATAGTGTGATATTTCTGTCCATACAAATCATGCGAGAAATTGCAGTGGAAATGCCTTGTGGTCCTCCCACTGCGACTCGGGAAACTACGCAGCTTGTTAGGCGACATACGACATTAGTTATGAACTTCACGGGGTGGTGAACGTGCACGGTGATGAGCTTGATGCTCCTTTCCAAGAAATATCAAGGGTCTTATCTGGTGACATGATGATCCATGCTTGACAAATAAAAATATTAGCGCTTTAATCCATAATAATCTCATCATGTAGACTAGACAACTCGCACATCCTACACGCACTGTATCTGCGATCTGTTGGCTAGAGCGCGGGTACAAGACCAGAGAAGGCATATTTTCTATTTAAAGCAACAGTTTTTGTGACAAAACTAGTGGTAGAGTTAAACATGCGATGAAATCACATTGAACTATATATTTTTATATGGTACATAAAACTTAAGCAAAATAATATATGTTGTGTGCACTACGTTATCACACACAAAAAATACATTTTTTATCTGCAACAAATCCATTTGGTGGAAACATACCACTGGTAGGAAAATGCACATATTCTACAATATTCATATTAAAATCTGTGGCCAATGGAAACCAAGATACTGCAATTTCAATTTAGCTTGATTTGCTTTGTGTATCACTACATTTGCTTGAGATTATTTTTCTGCAAAACTGCTCACTGCATCCAAGTTTCTTAACATAGACATTTCAAAGGGCTGTCAGTCAAGGCAAGCTCATGAATATAAACTCCCCACCCACTCAACCAGTCTTTTCAAACTTCCTTGTAGTTAGCCATGAGAGAAAAAGTAATTTTTCTGAAATGTGGAGCATTGTTTTATTTCACCTTTATTTAACCAGGTAGGCTAGTTGAGAACAAGTTCTCATTTGCAACTGCGATCTGGCCAAGATAAAGCATAGCAGTGTGAACAGACAACACAGAGTTACACATGGAGTAAACAATTAACAAGTCAATAACACAGTAGAAAAAAAGGGGAGTCTATATACATTGTGTGCAAAAGGCATGAGGAGGTAGGCGAATAATTGCAATTTTGCAGATTAACACTGGAGTGATAAATGATCAGATGGACATGTGCAGGTAGAGATATTGGTGTGCAAAAGAGAAGAAAAGTAAATAAATAAAAACAGTATGGGGATGAGGTAGGTGAAAATGGGTGGGCTATTTACCAATAGATTATGCACAGCTGCGGTGCTTTCACTGGTGATATTTTAGTCACTCAAAAGGCTATTTTACATATACAGGTCTAGTGCAGTCAATATTATGTTACCCTGAGTTTTGTATCATATTGTACAGCAGCTGATGAAAATAACAACGTAAAATTATGAGTAAATGTGGTCAGTGTTTCCTAATTTGGCGGCAGGGTAGCCTAGTGGTTAGAGCGTTGGCCTAGTAACTGAAAGGTTGCAAGTTCAAATCCTTGAGCTGACAAGGTACAAATCTGTCATTCTTCCCCTGAACAGGCAGTTAACCCACTGTTCCTAGGCCATCATTGAAAATAAGAACTTGTTCTTAACTGACTTGCCTAGTAAAATAAAGGTAAAATAAATAAATAAATAGTTTCTGGTAGAAAATGCAATCTACACAGAAACATCTAATTATCAGGTTTGCATTCCATGGTGACATCACCATGCGGTAAATTGGTTAATAGACCAAAAACAAAGAGTTCCAGCCAATAACAGCTAGTTTTCTGCTCCCCACTCACTCAGTCTTTTTTTTTATTCATGGGGTAGATCAGCTTTAATATTGAAGATAGATTGTAGCTCCAATCAATGTAATTCTGCATAATTTCCAATCCCCCATATATATTTTTTTGTAAATATAGATATTTATATACAGTACCAGTCAAAGGTTTGGACACCTACTCATTCAAGAGTTTTTCTTTATTTTTAATATTTTCTACATTGTAGAATAATAGTGAAGACATCAAAACAATGAAATAACACATATAGAATCATGTAGTAATCAAAAAAGTGAAAGCTTTGCACACTCCTGGCATTCTCTCTCTTAAAAATTGTATCCCCCATACATATAACATTCTATTGGTTGCAAGAATTTTGTATAATAATTTAAATTGAAAAATTCAAAGTTTTGAATCTGGCGTCGTTTTGCGGATCAGTTCATAAACCATGTGCCATGGAATTGGTACATTGTAAATCTCTTCCCAACTATTTTGCAATCTATTATGTATTAGTATGTTTGAGTTTTAACCACAATATTTGTTGAATTATTTGTAAAAAATAAGAAAAAATCTGGTGGATTAAACTGAAATTGCAACCAACTTTCTATGGCTTGTTTTTAAAATAATTATATTTTGGAGATATATATATATATATATGCCATTTTGCAGACGCTTTTATCCAAAGCGACTTACAGTCATGTGTGCATACATTCTACGTATGGGTGGTCCCGGGGATCGAACCCACTACCCTGGCGTTACAAGCGCCATGCTCTACCAACTGAGCAACAGATTTACTCTGTTGTTGCAAAACTCACTCTGAGAGCCCCCACCTATTCCATATGTGTTATTTCATTGTTTTGATGTCTTCACTATTATCCACTTACGCAATGTGATCTTTCTCGCCCATGTTTCAAAATAAAAGCCTGAAACTATGTCTAAAGACTGTTGACACCTTAGGGAAGCCATAGAAAAAAGAATCTGGTTGATATCCCTTTAAATGGAGGATAGGCATGCATAGCAACAGAGGTTTCAAAATAAGAGGCACTTCCTGATTGAATATTCCTCGGGTTTTCTGCTGCAATATCAGTTCTGTTATACTCACAGACAATATTTTGACAGTTTTGGAAACTTTAGTGTTTTCTATCATAATCTGACAATTATATGCATATTTTAATTTCTGGGGCTGAGAAATAGGCCGTTTCAAATGGGTACGTTTTTTTTGCCAAAAACGAAAATACTCTTCCCGACACGCAAAAGGTTACATAATTAACAAAAGCCTGAATTAATATAATAATTAACAGATAATTGTTTTCAGGCTTTGTATCCATCTACCGGGTTGTTGAACTCCTTGTCGACAACGACTCCTTCCAAACCTGAGAGTTCGCTCGCACACCTCCTGTTTCCACGATGGTGTTATTCCACCATTATTTTGCCGGTTACGTTAGCCAAATTCACGTGAGCTAGGCTAGCCAGGAAAAGTTCGCATGGCAATGTAGTCATGTGTGGGTGGAGGGAACATAAATGGTGCATGTGGGCAAATTAGGAATGTTTCAGCAAAACACAAACAATGGACAGTTCACTGCTTTAGGCTACTATCGGTAACTGCCAAAATAATGGAAACACTTGTGTAAATGAGGGATACAGCATTTATTGAAAGCAGATGCTGCCATAACGCTGTGGTTCCTGAGTTAATTAAGCAATTAATGATAATGCCTCCATCCACAGGGCACAAGTAGTTGCTGAATGGTTTGATGAGCATGATAACAATGTAGGCCATCTGCCATGGTCATCTCAGTCACCAGATCTCAACCCAATTGAATACTTATGGGAGATTCTGGAGTAGCACCTGAGACAGCAGTTTCAACAAAACACCAAATTATGGAATTTCTTGTGGAAGAACGGTGTCACATCCCTGCAATATAGTTCCAGATATGTGTAGACTCTATGCGAATATATTTGTTCACAAAATAATGTTTTCATTCCACCACCAGCTGAATTTTTTTGCGGGTCATTCGCTGGGGAACCGTGGGTGTCCAACCCGATGCAGGACTGTACTATGAGGGACGTTCCACGAAAATAATGCATTTTGTATCCCTTTAATATTTGAAGTAGAAATTGAGTCTTTGCTCAGCACCGCCCCAGAACTTTTGACAACCAATCGCAGCGCATCTATGGATAGCAACTGTTGTCAATTCCGACACCTCGGACAAGCTCGTATTTAAATCGCATGAAAGCCAATGAGGGCATTGGCAAAAACAGAGTTTTCTTTAAAAAAAGCTAATGTTTAAAAGGTTAAATAATATAACACTGCACCAGGAGTACTTGCTACTGTGATTCCTGAAATGCAGAGCCTGTTGCAGAGTATTGTTCTTATCTGAAATAATAATTACTTTTGTTACATTGTTTGCTACCTCAGCTGGTCAGCTAGTCTCTTAATAAAACTTATTTTCTCAAAATATATGTTAGCCAGCAAACTTAGCAATGTTATGAATACAACCCCAATCTGCTTATGACATCAGGATACAATTTGAGAGCACTAGTTAACTCCAAAAGTGGCTATGGCTTTGACTGCAAGTTGATAATGAATTCAAAGCCATTCAGTGGCTAGCTACACTATAAACATCATTTTACTAGGTTCCTGTGAAGCAATTGTAATGACAGTCCACAACAACATACCCCAGAGTTTCCTGATTAGCAAGAGGTATACTGTGTTTAATTTAATTGTGTATTAGAAACACAGTTGGAGATCATTGTGAGGGGATTTCACCAGTGGTTGAATGGGGAATTGGGCTTCCCGGGAAAATGTTGTCTGAGGTTGCAACAGTAACCAAGGGGGACGGGGCTTAGCGAAGGGTCAATTGTGCACCAATATTGAATTTTAAAAGCCTGTTATAGTAGATAAAGAGCAACATGGACAATTCAATAAATCATATTTTGAATATGAATAAAGACTTGCTAAGGTGCCAAAACATGTTTTATATGAAGTATAACATGTGCTCTTTATGACAGAATGTTAAAATCAGGTGAAATCAAAAGTTACACTTCTCCAAATTGGTGGAACGACCCATGAGCTCTTGGCTTTAACCTCAGTTAGAGTCACATACAACACACTGTGATGGTTTTCTGGTTATGCCTCTTCTCTCCTGTCCATCAACCCTCTTTTCTATTCCCCTACTTTTATCTGTCTGATTTCTCCCCATTTCCAACCTTCTCTTCCTCCACTTTTGCACTCTTTATATTCACATCATGTCTTCTCCCTTTTATATATGCTCTCTCATCTCTACTCCCTCTACGTTTCTCCCTCTTTCCCTCTCTATGGCCTTGCTCCCAGCTCAGTCTGGATAGCAAAAGACACACTGGTGCCACTTGGCCACTAAATACACACAGAGCCCTGTTTCAGGGCCACTGAGTGCCAGCTTCTGTTTCAAGGGGCCAATAGTCATGCCAACCGGGCCTTGGCACAAGACATAACAGTTTGCTGATGACACAACAGTGGTAGACCTGATTATCAACAAGAACGAGACAGCCCACAGGGAGAAGGTGAAAGCCCTGGCGGAGGGGTGCAAGGATAATAACCTCTCTGTCAACATCAACAAAATGAAGGAGCTGATCAGGGACTTCAGCAGAAACACAGCAGAGAGCGCACGCCCCCATCCACATCGACGGGGCTGCAGTGGAGAGGGTGAAAGCTTCAAGCTCCTCGGCTTGCACGTCACTGATGACCTGAAATGGTCCATTCACTCAGACGGTGTAGTGAAGAAGTCGCTTGGCCCATAAGACCCTCACAAACTTCTACAGATGCACCATTGAGGGTATCTTGTCAGGCTGTATCACTGCCTGGTACTGCAATTGCACTGTTCTGCAACCGCAGGGCTGTCCAGACGGTGGTGCGGTCAGCCCAAAGCATCCCCTGGGACACACTTCCTGCCTTCTATTACTCTACAGCAACCAGTGTCACAGGAAGGCCAAGAAGATCATCAAGAACCTCAGCCACCCGAGCCATGGAGTGTTCACCCCGCTACCATCTAGAAGGCGGAGAAAGTTCAGGTGCATCAAAGCTTGAACCGAGAGACAGCTTCTATCTTCAGGCCATCAGACTGTTAAATAGTCACTATTAGCCGGCCTCCAACCAGTAACTTGCCCTAAACCTTAATCACTGTAACTAGCCGGCTACCACCTGGTGCTCTACCCTACACATTAGAGACTGCTGCTGCCCTATGTACATAGAGACATAGCATACTGTTCTACCCACTTCACATATATACTGAAAAAAAAGTAAAACGCAACATGTAAAGTGTTGGCCCCATGTTTCATGAGCTGAAATAAAAGATCACAGAAATGTTCCATATGCACAAAAAGCTTATCTCTCAAATGTTTTGCACAAATTTGTTTATATCCCTGTTAGTGAGCATTTCTCCTTTGCCAAGATAATTCCTCCACCTGACAGATGTAGCATATTAAACAGCATGATCATTACACCTTGTGCTGGGGACAATAAAAGGTCACTCTAAAATGTTCAGTTTTGTCACACAACACAATGCCACCGATGTCTCAAGTTTTGAGGGAGCGTGCAATTGGCATGCTGACTGCAGCAATGGCCACAAGAGCTGTTGCCAGAGAATTGGATGTTCATTTCTCTACCATAAGCCGTGTCTAACGTTGTTTTTGAGAATTCGGCAGTACGTCCAACCAGCTTCACAACCGCAAACCAT
The DNA here is from genome assembly GCF_021184085.1 of Oncorhynchus gorbuscha. Taxonomy (NCBI): domain Eukaryota; kingdom Metazoa; phylum Chordata; class Actinopteri; order Salmoniformes; family Salmonidae; genus Oncorhynchus; species Oncorhynchus gorbuscha. The sequence goes on from NC_060174.1 coordinate 37,164,575, forward strand.
GTGTATGGCGTTGTGTGGGCGAGCGGTTTGCTAATGTCAACATTGTGGACAGAGTGCCCCATGGTGTCTGTGGGGTTATGGTATGGGCATAAGCTACGGACAACGAACACAATTGCATTTTATTGATGGCAATTTGAATGCACAGAGATAAAGTGACGAGATCCTGAGGAACATTGTCGTGACATTCATCCGCTGCCATCACCTCATGTTTCAGCATGATAAATCAAATCAAATCAAATCAAATTTTATTTGTCACATACACATGGTTAGCAGATGTTAATGCGAGTGTAGCGAAATGCTTGTGCTTCTAGTTCCGACAATGCAGTAATAACCAACAAGTAATCTAACTAACAATTCCAAAACTACTGTCTTATACACAGTGTAAGGGGATAAAGAATATGTACATAAGGATATATGAATGAGTGATGGTACAGAGCAGCATAGGCAAGATACAGTAGATGGTATCGAGTACAGTATATACATATGAGATGAGTATGTAAACAAAGTGGCATAGTTAAAGTGGCTAGTGATACATGTATTACATAAGGATGCAGTAGATGATATAGAGTACAGTATATACGTATGCATATGAGATGAATAATGTAGGGTATGTAACATTATATTAGGTAGCATTGTTTAAAGTGGCTAGTGATATATTTTACGGCCCCATGTCACAATGATCTTTACACAATTTCTGGAAGCTGAAAATGGCCCAGTTATACCATGGCCTGCATACTCACCAGGCATGTCGCCCACTGAGCATGTTTGGGATGCTCTGGATCGATTGTGTATGACAGCCTGTTCCAGTTCCCACCCATATTCAGCAACTTCGTACAGCCAGTGAAAAGTAGTGGGCCAACATTCCATAGGCCACAATCAACAGCCTAGTCAGCTCTATGTGAAGGATATATGTCTCGCTGTATGAGGCAAATGGCGGTCACACCAGATACTCACTGGTTCTGATTCACGATCAACATTTTTTATGCACAGTATCTGTGACCATGTTGACTGTATTGACTGTATTCCAAGTCATGTGAAATCCATACATTTCCTTAAATCAATCAAATGTACTTTTAAAGCCTTTTTTACATCAGCAGATGTCACAAAGTGCTGTACAGAACCCCAGCCTAAAACCCCAAACAGCAAGCAATGCAGATGTAGAAACATGGTGGCTAGGAATAACTCCCTAGAAAGGCATAGACATAGGAAGAAACCTAGAGGGAACCAAGCTCTGAGGGGTGGCCAGTCCTCTTCTGGCTGTGCCGGGTGTAGATTATAACAGTGCATGGCCAAGATGTTCAAACAATCATAGATGACCAGCAGGTCTATCACATTCAAGAATAAGACCCAGGTGCAGATAGTGTTGAAATAACAAAAGTTTATTATTCGAACAGGGGCAGGCAAAAGGGCAGGTCAAGGGCAGGCAGAGGTCAGTAATCCAGATAGGTACAGGACGGCAGTCAGGGTCAGGGCAGGCAGGAATGGTGTACACCGAGAAACAAGAAAACAGGAACTATAGCAAAGACAGGTGCAAGGGAAAAAACGCTGGTAGGCTTGACGAACAAAATGAACTGGCAACAGACAAACAGAGAACACAGGTAGAAATACACAGGGGATAATGGGGAAGATGGGTGACACCTGGAGGGGGGGTGGAGACAATCACAAAGACAGGTGAACCAGATCAGGGATTGACTGGGTCAAATAATAATAATCACAGTGGTTTTAGATGGTGCAACAGGTCAGCACCTCAGGAGTAAATGTCAGTAGTCTTTTCATAGCCGATCCTTCAGAGTTAGAGAAGCAGGTGCAGTAGAAAGAGAGAGTCGAAAACAAAACAGCATGTCCAGGAAAAGATACAGTAGCACGTCCAGTGAACAGGTCAGGGTTCCATAGCCACAGGCAGAACAGTTGAAACTGGATCAGCAGCATGACCAGGTGGACTGGGGACAGCAAGGAGTCATCTGGCAAGGTAATCCTGAGGCATGGTCCTAGGGCTCAGGGCCTCCGAGAGAAGAGAGAAAGCGAGAGAGACAGAGAGGGAGAATTAGAGGGAGCATACCTAAATTCACACAGTACACTGGATAAGACAGGAGAAATACTCTAGATATAACAGACTGAACCTATTCCCCCGACACATAAATACTGGAGGCTGAAAAAGGAGGGGTCGGGAGAACTGTATCTCAGTAAAATCTTTGAAATTCTTGCATGTTGCATTTGGATTTTTGTTTAGCATATACTGTATTTTACTCATTGTTCATCCTCTATAACTATTGCTGTAAACATTTTCTATTCGTATATTATACAACGGGTGGGTCTAATCCTGAATGCTGATTGGTAAAAACTGCATTGCAGCCGGTGTCTATATCACAAGTTATCACTGACTAAATCTATGCTGTTAAAATGCCTATTTACTCTGTTCCATCTGACTGCGCAATCCACTGTCTCATCAACCCAGCCAGGCAATTTATAGAGTTCATCTCTCCCCACTATAAAAAGCATCTAGACATTATCTCACATTTCTTTTAGACTAACATTTAGTTTTCAACAGTGGATGTTTGTATAAACCTTGCTGTCTGTTACTAGCTACCTACATGTACAAATAATCTTGACTAACCTGTACATTGACTCAGTAACGTTCTTATCCCGTCTTGTCCCTTGCGGCTAACTTACAACCATGTAAACGAGTGTTGCCAGAAAGTACTGGTACCCCCTGAATAAAGTCTCATTATTCTTATTTTTTATATTCTTCATTTGTTTTACTTTAGTTTATTTAGAATGTCTTTTTTTAAACTCTATTTTCCTAACTGCATTGTTGGTTAAGGGCTTGTATGTAAGCACTTCACTGTAAGGTCTACCTACACCTGTTGTATTTGGCGCATGTGACAAATACAATTTGATTTAATTTGTTATGGATGTATCGAAATAAATATCACTAGAAAACTGCTTAAACAAATGCAAATGCAGCTAATTCCTTGCTTTCTGGCTGCACTCTTTGACATAACTGTAAGTTATTCATAGTTGGCTAGTTAGCAAGCATGGGATAAGATCTTTGCCAGCCAATATGGCAATGGAATATTTAGAACGAACGACTGGGTAGCGTCCATAGATATAGAACGAAGACTGAATGACTGGGTCGCGTCTCTGGCAACCGAACCAATAGATAATAATAATATAATAATAATATATGCCATTTAGCAGACGCTTTTATCCAAAGCGACTTACAGTCATGTGTGCATACATTCTACGTATGGGTGGTCCCGGGGATCGAACCCACTATCAAACAACTAGCCGGCTTGGGTAGCAACCCCAGATTTGTGTCGGTACTATATGTTGTGGAAGGATGAAACAGAATAAATTCATCAAAATAACATTAATAAAAATTTTAATTATTATTTGAATATGTTGGTAACCCATTGTATAAAAGTGATAATGCCCTTGAAGCAGGTGTTTGGTGGATATATTGACTTAGTCTCCGGCCTAACAACACCTGTGCCAATATATCCTCCAAACACCAGCTTCTCAGGCATTATCACTTAACTGTCCATACTTTCTATACACACCATTATTTATATATACTCTAATATTGCTCATTCTGATATTAATTCATTTTAATTTGGGGGATTTGTTTGTATTGTTTTGTACTGCTATGTATTGTTGGAGCTAGTCTGTTGGAGCTAGACTGTTGGAGCTAGACTGTTGGAGCTAGTCTGTTGGAGCTAGACTGTTGGAGCTAGACTGTTGGAGCTAGTCTGTTGGAGCTAGTATGTTGGAGCTATACTGTTGGAGCTAGTCTGTTGGAGCTAGACTGTTGGAGCTAGACTGTTGGAGCTAGTCTGTTGGAGCTCGTCTGTTGGAGCTAGTCTGTTGGAGCTAGTCTGTTGGAGCTAGTCTGTTGGAGCTAGTCTGTTGGAGCTAGACTGTTGGAGGTAGTCTGTTGGAGCTAGACTGTTGGAGCTAGACTGTTGGAGCTAGTCTGTTGGAGCTAGACTGTTGGAGCTAGTCTGTTGGAGCTAGTCTATTGGAGCTAGACTGTTGGAGCTAGTCTGTTGGATCTAGTCTGTTGGAGCTAGACTGTTGGAGCTAGTCTGTTGGAGCTAGACTGTTGGAGCTAGACTGTTGGAGCTAGACTGTTGGAGCTAGTCTGTTGGAGCTCGTCTGTTGGAGCTAGTCTGTTGGAGCTAGACTGTTGGAGCTAGACTGTTGGAGCTAGTCTGTTGGAGCTAGTCTGTTGGAGCTAGACTGTTGGAGCTAGTCTGTTGGAGCTAGTCTGTTGGAGCTAGACTGTTGGAGCTAGTCTGTTGGAGCTAGACTGTTGGAGCTAGTCTGTTGGAGCTAGACTGTTGGAGCTAGTCTGTTGGAGCTAGTCTGTTGGAGCTAGTCTGTTGGAGCTAGACTGTTGGAGCTAGTCTGTTGGAGCTGGAGTTGGAGCTAGTCTGTTGGAGCTAGTCTGTTGGAGCTAGACTGTTGGAGCTAGTCTGTTGGAGCTAGTCTGTTGGAGCTAGTCTGTTGGAGCTAGACTGTTGGAGCTAGTCTGTTGGAGCTAGTATGTTGGAGCTCTGTCTGTTGGAGCTAGACTGTTGGAGCTAGGCTGTTGGAGCTAGTCTGTTGGAGCTAGTCTGTTGGAGCTAGTCTGTTGGAGCTAGACTGTTGGAGCTAGTCTGTTGGAGCTAGACTGTTGGAGCTAGTCTGTTGGAGCTAGTCTTTTGGAGCTAGTCTGTTGGAGCTAGACTGTTGGAGCTAGTCTGTTGGAGCTAGTCTGTTGGAGCTCGTCTGTTGGAGCTAGACTGTTGGAGCTAGACTGTTGGAGCTAGTCTGTTGGAGCTAGTCTGTTGGAGCTAGACTGTTGGAGCTAGTCTGTTGGAGCTAGTCTGTTGGAGCTAGACTGTTGGAGAGCTGTTGGAGACTGTTGGAGCTAGACTGTTGGAGCTAGTCTGTTGGAGCTAGACTGTTGGAGCTAGTCTGTTGGAGCTAGTCTGTTGGAGCTAGACTGTTGGAGCTAGTCTGTTGGAGCTAGTCTGTTGGAGCTAGACTGTTGGAGCTAGTCTGTTGGAGCTAGTCTGTTGGAGCTAGACTGTTGGAGCTAGTCTGTTGGAGCTAGACTGTTGGAGCTAGTCTGTTGGAGCTAGTCTGTTGGAGCTAGTCTGTTGGAGCTAGTCTGTTGGAGCTAGTCTGTTGGAGCTAGTGTTGGAGCTAGTCTGTTGGAGCTAGTCTGTTGGAGCTAGTCTGTTGGAGCTAGTCTGTTGGAGCTAGTCTGTTGGAGCTAGAGAGCTAGACTGTTGGAGCTAGTCTGTTGGAGCTAGAGCTGTTGGAGCTAGTCTGTTGGAGCTAGACTGTTGGAGCTAGTCTGTTGGAGCCAGACTGTTGGAGACTGTTGGAGCTAGTCTGTTGGAGCTAGTCTGTTGGAGCTAGACTGTTGGAGCTAGACTGTTGGAGCTAGTCTGTTGGAGCTAGTCTGTTGGAGCTAGTCTGTTGGAGCTAGTCTGTTGGAGCTAGACTGTTGGAGCTAGTCTGTTGGAGCTAGTCTGTTGGAGCTAGACTGTTGGAGCTAGTCTGTTGGAGCTAGTCTGTTGGAGCTAGACTGTTGGAGCTAGTCTGTTGGAGCTAGACTGTTGGAGCTAGTCTGTTGGAGCTAGACTGTTGGAGCTAGTCTGTTGGAGCTAGACTGTTGGAGCTAGTCTGTTGGAGCTAGACTGTTGGAGCTAGTCTGTTGGAGCTAGACTGTTGGAGCTAGTCTGTTGGAGCTAGTCTGTTGGAGCTAGACTGTTGGAGCTAGTCTGTTGGAGCTAGACTGTTGGAGCTAGTCTGTTGGAGCTAGACTGTTGGAGCTAGTCTGTTGGAGCTAGACTGTTGGAGCTAGTCTGTTGGAGCTAGTCTGTTGGAGCTAGACTGTTGGAGCTAGTCTGTTGGAGCTAGTCTGTTGGAGCTAGACTGTTGGAGCTAGTCTGTTGGAGCTAGACTGTTGGAGCTAGTCTGTTGGAGCTAGTCTGTTGGAGCTAGACTGTTGGAGCTAGTCTGTTGGAGCTAGACTGTTGGAGCTAGTCTGTTGGAGCTAGACTGTTGGAGCTAGTCTGTTGGAGCTAGACTGTTGGAGCTAGACTGTTGGAGCTAGTCTGTTGGAGCTAGTCTGTTGGAGCTAGTCTGTTGGAGCTAGACTGTTGGAGCTAGTCTGTTGGAGCTCTGTTGGAGCTAGACTGTTGGAGCTAGTCTGTTGGAGCTAGTCTAGTTGTTGGAGCTAGACTGTTGGAGCTAGTCTGTTGGAGCTAGTCTGGAGCTTGGAGCTAGACTGTTGGAGCTAGTCTGTTGGAGCTAGACTGTTGGAGCTAGTCTGTTGGAGCTAGACTGTTGGAGCTAGTCTGTTGGAGCTAGACTGTTGGAGCTAGTCTGTTGGAGCTAGACTGTTGGAGCTAGACTGTTGGAGCTAGTCTGTTGGAGCTAGACTGTTGGAGCTAGTCTGTTGGAGCTGTGTTGGAGCTAGTCTGTTGGAGCTAGACTGTTGGAGCTAGTCTGTTGGAGCTAGTCTGTTGGAGCTAGACTGTTGGTTGGAGCTAGAGCTGTTGGAGCTAGACTGTTGGAGCTAGTCTGTTGGAGCTAGACTGTTGGAGCTAGTCTGTTGGAGCTAGTCTGTTGGAGCTAGACTGTTGGAGCTAGTCTGTTGGAGCTAGTCTGTTGGAGCTAGACTGTTGGAGCTAGTCTGTTGGAGCTAGACTGTTGGAGCTAGTCTGTTGGAGCTAGACTGTTGGAGCTAGACTGTTGGAGCTAGTCTGTTGGAGCTAGACTGTTGGAGCTAGTCTGTTGGAGCTAGTCTGTTGGAGCTAGACTGTTGGAGCTAGTCTGTTGGAGCTAGACTGTTGGAGCTAGTCTGTTGGAGCTAGTCTGTTGGAGCTAGACTGTTGGAGCTGGTCTGTTGGAGCTAGTCTGTTGGAGCTAGACTGTTGGAGCTAGTCTGTTGGAGCTAGTCTGTTGGAGCTCGACTGTTGGAGCTAGACTGTTGGAGCTAGACTGTTGGAGCTAGTCTGTTGGAGCTAGTCTGTTGGAGCTAGACTGTTGGAGCTAGTCTGTTGGAGCTAGTCTGTTGGAGCTAGACTGTTGGAGCTAGTCTGTTGGAGCTAGACTGTTGGAGCTAGTCTGTTGGAGCTAGACTGTTGGAGCTAGTCTGTTGGAGCTAGACTGTTGGAGCTAGTCTGTTGGAGCTAGACTGTTGGAGCTAGTCTTTTGGAGCTAGACTGTTGGAGCTAGACTGTTGGAGCTAGTCTGTTGGAGCTAGACTGTTGGAGCTAGACTGTTGGAGCTAGTCTGTTGGAGCTAGACTGTTGGAGCTAGTCTGTTGGAGCTAGTCTGTTGGAGCTAGTCTGTTGGAGCTAGACTGTTGGAGCTAGTCTGTTGGAGCTAGTCTGTTGGAGCTGTGTTGGAGCTAGACTGTTGGAGCTAGTCTGTTGGAGCTAGACTGTTGTCTGAGCTAGTCTGTTGGAGCTAGACTGTTGGAGCTAGTCTGTTGGAGCTAGACTGTTGGAGCTAGTCTGTTGGAGCTAGACTGTTGGAGCTAGTCTGTTGGAGCTGGAGCTAGTCTGTTGGAGCTAGTCTGTTGGAGCTAGACTGTTGGAGCTAGTCTGTTGGAGCTAGACTGTTGGAGCTAGTGTTGGAGCTGTTGGAGCTAGTCTGTTGGAGCTAGACTGTTGGAGCTGGAGCTCTGTTGGAGCTAGTCTGTTGGAGCTAGACTGTTGGAGCTAGTCTGTTGGAGCTAGTCTGTTGGAGCTAGTCTGTTGGAGCTAGACTGTTGGAGCTAGTCTGTTGGAGCTAGACTGTTGGAGCTAGTCTGTTGGAGCTAGACTGTTGGAGCTAGTCTGTTGGAGCTAGACTGTTGGAGCTAGTCTGTTGGAGCTGTTGACTGTTGGAGCTAGTCTGTTGGAGCTAGACTATTGGAGCTAGTCTGTTGGAGCTAGTCTGTTGGAGCTAGACTGTTGGAGCTAGTCTGTTGGAGCTAGACTGTTGGAGCTAGTCTGTTGGAGCTAGTCTGTTGGAGCTAGACTGTTGGAGCTAGTCTGTTGGAGCTAGTCTGTTGGAGCTAGACTGTTGGAGCTAGGCTGTTGGAGCTAGTCTGTTGGAGCTAGACTGTTGGAGCTAGACTGTTGGAGCTAGTCTGTTGGAGCTAGACTGTTGGAGCTAGTCTGTTGGAGCTAGTCTGTTGGAGCTGTTGTTGGAGCTAGTGTTGGAGCTGTTTGGAGCTAGTCTGTTGGAGCTAGACTGTTGGAGCTAGTCTGTTGGAGCTAGACTGTTGGAGCTAGTCTGTTGGAGCTAGTCTGTTGGAGCTAGAGCTGTTGGAGCTAGTCTGTTGGAGCTAGTCTGTTGGAGCTAGTCTGTTGGAGCTAGACTGTTGGAGCTAGACTGTTGGAGCTAGACTGTTGGAGCTAGTGGAGCTAGTCTGTTGGAGCTAGTCTGTTGGAGCTAGTCTGTTGGAGCTAGACTGTTGGAGCTAGACTGTTGGAGCTAGTCTGTTGGAGCTAGACTGTTGGAGCTAGTCTGTTGGAGCTAGTCTGTTGGAGCTAGACTGTTGGAGCTAGTCTGTTGGAGCTAGTCTGTTGGAGCTAGTCTGTTGGAGCTAGACTAGACTGTTGGAGCTAGTCTGTTGGAGCTAGACTGTTGGAGCTAGTCTGTTGGAGCTAGTCTGTTGGAGCTAGTCTGTTGGAGCTAGACTGTTGGAGCTAGTCTGTTGGAGCTAGACTGTTGGAGCTAGTCTGTTGGAGCTAGACTGTTGGAGCTAGTCTGTTGGAGCTAGTCTGTTGGAGCTAGACTGTTGGAGCTAGTCTGTTGGAGCTAGACTGTTGGAGCTGTTGGAGCTCTGTTGGAGCTAGACTGTTGGAGCTAGTCTGTTGGAGCTAGAGCTGTTGGAGCTAGTCTGTTGGAGCTAGTCTGTTGGAGCTAGACTGTTGGAGCTAGTCTGTTGGAGCTAGTCTGTTGGAGCTAGACTGTTGGAGCTAGTCTGTTGGAGCTAGACTGTTGGAGCTAGTCTGTTGGAGCTAGACTGTTGGAGCTAGTCTGTTGGCTAGCTGTTGGAGACTGTTGGAGCTAGTCTGTTGGAGCTAGACTGTTGGAGCTAGTCTGTTGGAGCTAGACTGTTGGAGCTAGACTGTTGGAGCTAGTCTGTTGGAGCTAGACTGTTGGAGCTAGTCTGTTGGAGCTAGACTGTTGGAGCTAGTGTTGGAGCTGTCTGGAGCTCTGTTGGAGCTAGACTGTTGGAGCTAGTCTGTTGGAGCTAGACTGTTGGAGCTAGTCTGTTGGAGCTAGACTGTTGGAGCTAGTCTGTTGGAGCTAGACTGTTGGAGCTAGTCTGTTGGAGCTAGTCTGTTGGAGCTAGACTGTTGGAGCTAGTCTGTTGGAGCTAGACTGTTGGAGCTAGTCTGTTGGAGCTAGACTGTTGGAGCTAGTCTGTTGGAGCTAGTCTGTTGGAGCTAGACTGTTGGAGCTAGTCTGTTGGAGCTAGTCTGTTGGAGCTAGACTGTTGGAGCTAGTGTTGTTGGAGCTAGACTGTTGGAGCTAGTCTGTTGGAGCTAGACTGTTGGAGCTAGACTGTTGGAGCTAGTCTGTTGGAGCTAGACTGTTGGAGCTAGTCTGTTGGAGCTAGTCTGTTGGAGCTAGACTGTTGGAGCTAGTCTGTTGGAGCTAGACTGTTGGAGCTAGACTGTTGGAGCTACTGTTGGAGCTAGTCTGTTGGAGCTAGACTGTTGGAGCTAGTCTGTTGGAGCTAGTCTGTTGGAGCTAGACTGTTGGAGCTAGTCTGTTGGAGCTAGTCTGTTGGAGCTAGACTGTTGGAGCTAGACTGTTGGAGCTAGACTGTTGGAGCTAGTCTGTTGGAGCTAGTCTGTTGGAGCTAGTCTGTTGGAGCTAGTCTGTTGGAGCTAGTCTGTTGGAGCTAGACTGTTGGAGCTAGTCTGTTGGAGCTAGACTGTTGGAGCTAGTCTGTTGGAGCTAGACTGTTGGAGCTAGTCTGCTAGTCTGTTGGAGCTAGACTGTTGGAGCTAGTCTATTGGAGCTAGACTGTTGGAGCTAGTCTGTTGGAGCTAGACTGTTGGAGCTAGACTGTTGGAGCTAGTCTGTTGGAGCTAGACTGTTGGAGCTAGACTGTTGGAGCTAGTCTGTTGGAGCTAGACTGTTGGAGCTAGTCTGTTGGAGCTAGTCTGTTGGAGCTAGTCTGTTGGAGCTAGTCTGTTGGAGCTAGTCTGTTGGAGCTAGACTGTTGGAGCTAGTCTGTTGGAGCTAGTCTGTTGGAGCTAGACTGTTGGAGCTAGTCTGTTGGAGCTAGACTGTTGGAGCTAGTCTGTTGGAGCTAGACTGTTGGAGCTAGTCTGTTGGAGCTGTTGGAGCTAGTCTGTTGGAGCTAGACTGTTGGAGCTAGTCTGTTGGAGCTAGTCTGTTGGAGCTAGACTGTTGGAGCTAGTCTGTTGGAGCTAGACTGTTGGAGCTAGTCTGTTGGAGCTAGTCTGTTGGAGCTAGACTGTTGGAGCTAGTCTGTTGGAGCTAGTCTGTTGGAGCTAGACTGTTGGAGCTAGTCTGTTGGAGCTGGAGCTAGTCTGTTGGAGCTAGACTGTTGGAGCTAGTCTGTTGGAGCTAGACTGTTGGAGCTAGTCTGTTGGAGCTAGACTGTTGGAGCTAGTCTGTTGGAGCTAGACTGTTGGAGCTAGTCTGTTGGAGCTAGACTGTTGGAGCTAGTCTGTTGGAGCTAGACTGTTGGAGCTAGTCTGTTGGAGCTAGTCTGTTGGAGCTAGACTGTTGGAGCTAGTCTGTTGGAGCTAGACTGTTGGAGCTAGTCTGTTGGAGCTAGTCTGTTGGAGCTAGACTGTTGGAGCTAGTCTGTTGGAGCTAGTCTGTTGGAGCTAGACTGTTGGAGCTAGGCTGTTGGAGCTAGTCTGTTGGAGCTAGACTGTTGGAGCTAGACTGTTGGAGCTCGTCTGTTGGAGCTAGACTGTTGGAGCTAGTCTGTTGGAGCTAGTCTGTTGGAGCTAGACTGTTGGAGCTAGTCTGTTGGAGCTAGTCTGTTGGAGCTAGACTGTTGGAGCTAGTCTGTTGGAGCTAGACTGTTGGAGCTGGAGTCTGTTGGAGCTAGTCTGTTGGAGCTAGACTGTTGGAGCTAGACTGTTGGAGCTAGACTGTTGGAGCTAGTCTATTGGAGCTAGACTGTTGGAGCTAGTCTTTTGGAGCTAGACTGTTGGAGCTAGACTGTTGGAGCTAGTCTGTTGGAGCTAGACTGTTGGAGCTAGACTGTTGGAGCTAGTCTGTTGGAGCTAGACTGTTGGAGCTAGTCTGTTGGAGCTAGTCTGTTGGAGCTAGTCTGTTGGAGCTAGACTGTTGGAGCTAGTCTGTTGGAGCTAGACTGTTGGAGCTAGTCTGTTGGAGCTAGACTGTTCGAGCTAGTCTGTTGGAGCTAGACTGTTGGAGCTAGTCTGTTGGAGCTAGACTGTTGGAGCTAGTCTGTTGGAGCTAGACTGTTGGAGCTAGTCTGTTGGAGCTAGTCTGTTGGAGCTAGACTGTTGGAGCTAGTCTGTTGGAGCTAGACTGTTGGAGCTAGTCTGTTGGAGCTAGTCTGTTGGAGCTAGACTGTTGGAGCTAGTCTGTTGGAGCTAGTCTGTTGGAGCTAGACTGTTGGAGCTAGTCTGTTGGAGCTAGTCTGTTGGAGCTAGACTGTTGGAGCTAGTCTGTTGGAGCTAGACTGTTGGAGCTAGTCTGTTGGAGCTAGACTGTTGGAGCTAGTCTGTTGGAGCTAGACTGTTGGAGCTAGTCTGTTGGAGCTAGACTGTTGGAGCTTGGAGCTAGTCTGTTGGAGCTAGTCTGTTGGAGCTAGTCTGTTGGAGCTAGTCTGTTGGAGCTAGACTGTTGGAGCTAGTCTGTTGGAGCTAGAGCTGTTGGAGCTAGTCTGTTGGAGCTAGACTGTTGGAGCTAGTCTGTTGGAGCTAGTCTGTTGGAGCTAGTCTGTTGGAGCTAGACTGTTGGAGCTAGTCTGTTGGAGCTAGACTGTTGGAGCTAGTCTGTTGGAGCTAGTCTGTTGGAGCTAGACTGTTGGAGCTAGTCTGTTGGAGCTAGACTGTTGGAGCTAGTCTGTTGGAGCTAGTCTGTTGGAGCTAGACTGTTGGAGCTAGTCTGTTGGAGCTAGTCTGTTGGAGCTAGACTGTTGGAGCTAGTCTGTTGGAGCTAGTCTGTTGGAGCTAGACTGTTGGAGCTAGACTGTTGGAGCTCATCTGTTGGAGCTGACTGTGGAGCTAGACTGTTGGAGCTAGTCTGTTGGAGCTAGACTGTTGGAGCTAGTCTGTTGGAGCTGTCTGTTGGAGCTAGACTGTTGGAGCTAGTCTGTTGGAGCTAGACTGTTGGAGCTAGTCTGTTGGAGCTAGTCTGTTGGAGCTAGACTGTTGGAGCTAGACTGTTGGAGCTAGTCTGTTGGAGCTAGTCTGTTGGAGCTAGACTGTTGGAGCTAGTCTGTTGGAGCTAGTCTGTTGGAGCTAGACTGTTGGAGCTAGTCTGTTGGAGCTAGTCTGTTGGAGCTAGTCTGTTGGAGCTAGACTGTTGGAGCTAGTCTGTTGGAGCTAGTCTGTTGGAGCTAGACTGATGGAGCTAGACACACAAGCATTTAGCTGCACCTGCGACAACATCTGCAAATATGTGTATGCAACCAATGAAATGTCATTTGATTTGAATAGTGGCACTGTAAGGGTGACGCTCCTAAAACCTTGTTTGTGTACGTGTGTGGGGACCAGGGTTATTTGAGCATTTTATGAAGTGTATTTCATCAGCCTTCACTCTCAATTACCCTGTTCTCTGTGGCACTTTCCCGCTCTCCCTTTCGTTTTTACTCTCTCTCGTTCTCTCCTCTTCAGCGTGATCGGTGACGGTCATCTTTGGTCACAGTCTGGTTGTGGTAGTGGCACTGTCAGGGGTCTTATTTCATGGTGTTCACACACACACACACGCACGCACGCACGCACACACACACACACACACACACACACACACACACACACACACACACACACACACACACACACACAGAGAGAGAGAAACACTCCTCGCAGAGTAAAGACGAGGGAATGGTTTTACATGCTCACCAGTTCGAGTGGGGAGCCTGCCGCATGATACAAATTGTTGACTCGTGTTGTGACTGAGTGATGGAGAGCAGAACCAATCAGAAATACTTTTGGCATTTGTGTCCTGCCACTCTAATCTCTAGTTCAGTATGTCATTCTGGGCAGAAGTTAGGGCTTGAAAAATAATGCATTCATGTGTTGGAACAGACAACATGTCTCCAAAGGATACTCATGGTTCATCATCATCGCTTGTAAAAGGTTCACCTTTTTATCATTTCAATCCCCAATGTTTGACTCTGCCTTCTGACATTCATCAAGATGCACGTTCAACAATAGTGGACTAATAGTAAAATACAATGTTCATGTGATTCGGGATGTTAGTTTGAAGTGACTCAGAAGTAACGTTGAATTTGAACTGTAGTATGAATGTTGATGTGTGATATGAGTTTATGTCAGAGAGAGGATTAAAGTTATGCTCCAGAATTTTATCATTTCAGCCAGTAGTTTTGAAAGTGATACTTGAGCCAAAGGTCCTCGTTTTTTGTGTACAGTGTCATGATGATACGTTCCGAATTTAATTTGCATACTATTTTACAAATTTGTACCCCTTTTTCGTGATATCATTTGGTAGTTACATTCTTGTTCCATCGCTGCAACTCCCGTACGGATACGGGAGAGGCGAAGGTTGAGAGCCATACTTCCCCCAAAACACAACCCTGCCAAGCCGCACTGCTTCTTGACACACTGCTTACTTAACCTGGAAGCCAGATGCACCAATGTGTTGAACTGGCGACCGTGTCAGCGTGCATGCGCCCGGGCCCACCACAGGAGTTGCTAAAACGCGATGGGACAAGGACATCCCGGCCGGCCAAACCCTCCCCTAACCCGGACGACACTGGGCAAATTGTGCACCGCCTCAAGGGTCTTCAGGTCGCGGCCGGCTCTGACATAGCCTGGGTATGAACCTGGGTCTGTAGTGATGCTGTGCCTTAGACCGCTGTGCCACTCGTGAGGCCCCAGAATGCATATTTAAGTGGTGATGCAATGCTCTGGGGTTATTGAGGTGCTTATCATCATGGTTCCTGTGGCTGTCTGCTAATTGGCAGGTTGATTTCCTAGTCCTTGATTACAGCTAGCTTGGGTGTATTCAGCTGAAGAAGGGAAATAGAGATGATGGTGTGTGTGTGTGTTTCAGTTCCCTGAAGGTCTACCATATTTCACTGTTGAGACATTTCTGAATAGAGTGAAGGCAAGTAATCGCTTAGTGCTATGTAATGGTTGTATGCCAAGCCAAAGGACAGGTAACGGCATAGAGGGAGTATGCCCAGGAGACTGACACAGTGAAGCAGGTTTAATCTGTGATCAGAGAGAGGGATCACAGCAGGTTTCCTCCAGGAGAGGGGGTCGATGCAGCTCCTCTATCCGATCAGAGTGAGCCCTGCCTTTGCCTGGAACTCTGGGACTCTGGTTCTATGCTGGATTCTCCATGCTGAGGTAGCAGATGTGTACTGGCACGCTAATGACGTGCTAGTGCAGTTTCCCAACGTATGGTCACCTGTCCTGAGATATAAGAAGTCAAGTGTCACTCACAAAGTGAGATTGGAGAATTCATCCTGGGTAGCACATTCTGTCATTCCAACATGTTAACATTCCAATAGGTTAACGTCCCATCATTCTAACATTCTTCAAACCAGCCACATGCTGCAACATGACTTTGCCGTAACCTAGCAACCATGGAAGGATGAGGGTTCAGTAGAACACAGCCAGAGTTCCAGCTGGTGTTCGTTTATGTGTGTGTCGATATATGTGTATGTCCAGCTCCTTAGTCTTCCTGTGTGTAATGAATGTGTATGCTAACATGTGTGTGTTGAGGTAATGGAAAAGCTTAGTGGAAATGAGCGCTTGACTCAGTCCTGCAGCGAAGATTAATATCAACCATACATTCGTCTCTAATTACCACGGCAAGGCACACTCATGCACGCAATTACACACGTACACACACCACACACACGAAAACACACACTGAGACACACACACACACCAAATGCCTGCCTTGACTAAGAACACACACAACTCACTGCCATGCAATTGAATCACAATTTGCTGAGTGATTGCCAGTGTTGGGTTTGCATCTGTTATTTTCAGGAAATAAAATGAAAAAGAGGTCTTCCGACCTCAATGGGACTTCCTGGTCAAAATAAAAATAAACATTAAATTGTGTCCACTTTATCCACAGGATACAAGAACTGACTGTGATTAGGGACTTACAACTTGCTCCACCCAACGTTCTGTGACATCTACTTCCTTTTAGCCACAGTGGAGACTCATCTGTATCTGTTAACCTGCAATGAACTGTACATATGCTGTAGTTAACTTTCTCTGTCTCTGTCTCTCCCCCTGTGTCAGTGTTGAGTATAGGAGAAGGAGGCTTCTGGGAGGGCACGGTCAAGGGGAGAACAGGCTGGTTCCCTGCCGACTGTGTGGAGGAGGTTCAGATGAGACAGTACGACCCTCGGCTAGGTAATGACTGGAGAACACACACAGACAGCTCTGTAAAACACACACACTCTCACTCTTCACAGTGTATATTTACTTTGGCTCGCTAGCCCTGTCCACGGTGCTGAACAGGCTGGTGAAACTACGGGTACTGTCCAAGGTGCTGATTCAGCCATGTATGCACAATATTATGTGTGCTGACCTCTAATGTGTATACTGACTGCCGGGACACGCACACCCCCACACGCATTCACACACACCAAAAACACACCTGAAGATGCTCATAATTACATGATGAATGAACCATCTGTCTCACTTAGCCAGGTAGCCTATCGGTTAGAGCAATGGGTCAAATACCTGAGCTGACAAGGTGAAAACATCTGTTGAACTGCCTTTGGATAAGGCACTTAACCCTGTTTTGCTCCTGGGGCGCCATACTACTATGGCTGACCCTGTAAAACAACACATTTTACTGCACCTATCGGTGTATGTGACAATAAACAAGGACAACAGAGCCCATGGAAAAAGAAAACATGCTGCATTCATTAATGTACTATCTATCTCTGCATGTTTAGATTGGTTTATGGGTAAACAGGTGGTGTGTTTATTGAACCATAAAGGTTCATGAACCTTCTCCATCACAGAGTGTGTGTTAAACAGGCTTTCTGAATCACACCGCAAGTCCCATTAGGAACCCACGGACGCAGCTCCTACCTACTGTGTAGAGCAGTGGGATGGGGAGAGGTATTCTGGAAAGGAGTCTGAGGATGTGGCTAGGGAGGGTTTTGTGGAAATGGGTGGATGAGGAATGTCTCTTGTCTTTCCCCTCAATACCACTTGAGGAATCGTGTCCCCTGATGGGAGGGGTGAGGAGATATGGAGAGGAAGGAGGGGAGGGAGTGAAATAGTGATGGAGAAGAATGAGGGAGGATTCACTAAAATACAGAGGAGAAGAGATGATGAAAAGGCAGCTCTCTGTCTCTCTTTTTTCTCCTCTCACTCCTGTGTTTCCTTATTCCCTCTCCTCTCTTGCTGCACCCCCCTTCTCTCTATTTGTCTCTTCCCCCTCCTCTCTCCATGTTTCCCTCCTCCCTCCATCCAGTTCTCCTTCTCATTCCTTCTCCTTCATGTCTTTCCACTGGGTATTGAAGTACATAAGCGTTATACTGTATGTTTTTCTTAGATTGTTGAATATTAACTCGACAAATGATTTTGGTGCAATAAATAAGTCCAGCTGAATACATAATGCTATGTAATTGTTGAAACTCAACAGTTGGTGATACACAGTTGTTTTGAAGGAGTTATATGTATCCTAGATGTTTCAATAGTGATGAAATAATAGGTAACATACTAGAGGACACACAAACTCAGAGACGTAGACACAAGCACACACACACACACACTCAGACAAACACCTCCACACACATATACCCTTGTCCACCTGAAGGTAAGCATTGAGGCTTCACTGACAGTCATGGCAGTATATCTCAGCTCAGTGAAGCAGGAAAGACAGCCCTGTCTACAATGATCTAAACCAAACAACACTGCTCTCTGTGTGTGTGTGTGTGTGTGTGTGTGTGTGTGTGTGTGTGTGTGTGTGTGTGTGTGTGTGTGTGTGTGTGTGTGTGTGTGTGTGTGTGTGTGTGTGTGTGTGTGTGTGTGTGCGTGCGTGCGTGCGTGCGTGCGTGCGTGCGTGCGTGCGTGCGTGCGTGCGTGCGTGCGTGCGTGCGTGCGTGCGTGCGTGCGTGCGTGCGTGTGTGTGTGTGTGGTTGTGTGTGTGTGTGGTTGTTTATTGACTCTCCTACAAATCAGTGTGTTTGAGAAAACTGACTATGTTGCAGGCTCCCCTAACTACAAGATATCAGATTCTCACTGCAGAATTAGACGTTTTTCCACGTTTCTCCAAACGGCAAATTTAGAAGTTGCAAAAGCGTGTGTCTATAACTGGGATTGAACACGTGATCCTCCAAAACGGAGCTCGCAGATTATGCGCATCCACAACACCCATCCGCAACACCCATCCGCAACACCCATCCGCAACACCCATCCACAACACCCATCCACAACACCCATCCACAACACCCATCCACAACACCCATCCGCCACACCCATCCACAACACCCATCCACAACACCCATCCACAACACCCATCCACAACACCCATCCGCCACACCCATCCACAACACCCATCCCCATACCCATCCAAAAAACCCATCCGCCACACCCATCCACAACACCCATCCCCATACCCATCCACAACACCCATCCGCCACACCCATCTGACACACCCATCCACAACACCCATCCGCCACACCCATCCACAACACCCATCCGACACACCCATCCACAACACCCATCCACAACACCCATCCACAACACCCATCCGCCACACCCATCCACAACACCCATCCGCCGCACCCATCCACAACACCCATCCCCCATACCCATCCGACACACCCATCCGCCACACCCATCCACAACACCCATCCCCAACACCCATCCGCAACACCCATCCGCCACACCCATCCACAACACCCATCCGCCACACCCATCCACAACACCCATCCACAACACCCATCCGCCACACCCATCCACAACACCCATCCGCCACACCCATCGGCCACACCCATCCACAACACCCATCCGCCACACCCATCCACAACACCCATCCACAACACCCATCCGCCACACCCATCCACAACACCCATCCGCCACACCCATCCACAACACCCATCCCCATACCCATCCACAACACCCATCCGCCACACCCATCCACAACACCCATCCGCCACACCCATCCACAACACCCATCCCCATACCCATCCACAACACCCATCCGCCACACCCATCCACAACACCCATCCACAACACCCATCCACAACACCCATCCCCATACCCATCCACAACACCCATCCGCCACACCCACCCACAACACCCATCCACAACACCCATCCGCCACACCCATCCACAACACCCATCCGCCACACCCATCCACAACACCCATCCCCATACCCATCCAAAACACCCATCCGCCACACCCATCCACAACACCCATCCGCCACATCCATCCGCCACATCCATCCACAACACCCATCCGCCACACCCATCCCCACACCCATCCACAACACCCATCCGCTACATCCATCCACAACACCTATCCGCCACACCCATCCACAACACCGATCCACAACACCCATCCGCCACACCCATCCACAACACCCATCCCCATACCCATCCAAAAAACCCATCCGCCACACCCATCCACAACACCCATCCCCATACCCATCCACAACACCCATCTGCCACACCCATCTGACACACCCATCCACAACACCTATCCACAACACCCATCCGCCACACCCATCCACAACACCCATCCACAACACCCATCCACAACACCCATCCGCCACACCCATCCACAACACCCATCCGCCACACCCATCCACAACACCCATCCGCCACACCCATCCGCAACACCCATCCGCCACACCCATCCGCCACACCCATCCACAACACCCATCCGCCACACCCATCCACAACACCCATCCACAACACCCATCCACAACACCCATCCGCCACACCCATCCACAACACCCATCCGCCACACCCATCCACAACACCCATCCGCCACACCCATCCACAACACCCATCCGCCACACCCATCCACAACACCCATCCGCCACACCCATCCACAACACCCATCCGCCACACCCATCCACAACACCCTAGCAAAACCCAAGCCAGCTTGATGGTAATAGCGCTCAGCGTTGCCCCTAGTGGCAACATCCTTTGGTTAGGCACACAGTTCCTGCATGAGCTCCAGACATTTTAGGCATGTTAGGCTCCCAGAAACAAATCTATGGTTAAGTTAATGCATTCATTCCGTCTGGGTTAAAAGAAGAGCTACGGTTTGGGATATAGAAAAAACTCTAGGCTTAACTTCAGGCATTAATTCCAATTGGTTAACAATTTAGACATGAATTACAATTGGTTAAATTGAGGATTAAGGTTTGGGACAGGGTTAAAACAGAAAAACAAGTTTAACATCACATTTCTACTTGAATCTGGAGTGATCTCTCTGCTCCTATACATCAACCCTGTGTCGTGACTCACTGTGCTCTTCCCCTCTCACCCTCTCCCTCTCCGTGTCTCTTTCTCTCTACCCCTCCCATTTGGTTTGGCGGTAAGGTTCTGGTCCGTGTCAGAGAGAGAGAGAGAGGGAGAGAGATGGATATGGGTAGAGTTAAGGTCAGGGTCAGGCCATCAGTGAATCTCAGTTATTTATTATGACTATCTCTGTCTGTCTCTGTCTGTCTCTGTCTCTCTGTCTCTCTCTCTCTGTCTGTCTGTCTGTCTGTCTGTCTGTCTGTCTGTCTGTCTGTCTGTCTGTCTGTCTGTCTGTCTGTCTGTCTGTCTGTCTGTCTGTCTGTCTGTCTCTCTCTCTCTCTCTCTCTCTCTCTCTCTCTCTCTCTCTCTCTCTCTGTCTCTCTGTCTCTCTGTCTCTCTGTCTCTTTCTCTCTCTCTCTCTCTCTCTCTCTCTCTCTCTCTCTCTCTCTCTCTCTCTCTCTCTCTCTCTCTCTCTCTCTCTCTCTCTCTCTCTTTCACTCACACACACACACACACACGCCAAGGGGACAACAATGGAGATGACACTTTATATGTCACTGCAGGTAGGAGAGAAAGAGGGAGAGTACAGAGGGGGATTCAGGACAGAGGGATTCAGGACAGAGGGATTCAGGACAGAGGGATGAAGGGAAGGAAAATATAAGGAGGGAGGGAGAGACTGATAAAGAGAGAGAGAGAGAGAAAGAAAAGGATATTGATTGATTCAATTCATTAACACAACATTGAGTGATGAGTGGTGAAATGCTGCTGGCTGTGAGTGTATTGGTGTATGCATTTGTTTGCTTTTGCATTTGGGGGTGTGCATGCCATGCGTGACTGTGGATGCTATGGTGATATCACAGTTTTTTAAACTGAGGGCACTTTTCACATATGAAATTCGATACCCTGGTTCGGTTTCCTGGAGCCTTTGTGAGAATTCTACAGAATATGTTTTGCTTTCACAAGACCTGAACATGACAATTTCGGAGTGTGATTAGCAAGATGCACATTCCATATGATGTTAGCGAGATTCCATTTGGAAAAAAGTTCCAAGCGACTCGCGCCGCCGCGTCACTATACCTGGTACTCTGGTCCTGGATCTTGGAACCGCTACTCACGCAGGTCCAGGATTAGTATCAGCCAGGATTCGTTTGAATTTCACATGTGCTTTATAGCGCGGATCAGGGCACCAACCGCTCCAGGATCCAGGGGGATATGTAAAATCGCCCTAAGTTGTGTTACTGGTAGTTTTAGCTACTATGTAACATTAGCAGCAAGGCTTGAGGTTTCTTAATGGTTTTGTATGTATTCACTCTCATCTCTTTCCCCCTCCCCTTGCCTCCAAACTTCCCTCCCTCCCCTCCCACCCTCCCTCCCCAGTGCTGAGTAGTTGAATGACTCACCAGTCAGATAAAGACTGCTCTATTTTTAGCCTGCCCATTAAAAAGTTTGGGAGTCTCTTCTTCATCTGCACCCTCTCTATCTATCCCTCCTTTTCTCCCTCTCTTTCTCACACCCTCTCTACTCTCCTGGAATGCTAATCACAGGACCTCTGCAGCAGGAGTGAAAAGGAAGTCACGGCTGAAAGAGAAAGGGAAAGGGAAAGGGAGAAAAGAGGAGAGAGCAGGCAGAAGAAAGACAGGGGGAGCTGTGGACATTGAGAGAAGTGAGGGGCAGATAGAGATCAGATTTGTTTTGGAGTTTTAGCAGACACACATACACAGATCTAACTAGCTCAGGCTGCATTTGATCCCAGAGCTCTGAGATGAGGCAGTAATAATCACATTCAAACAGAAGCTCTACACTCTTTGAAAAATAGGTGCTATCTAGACTAGATTCTAGAGAACCCTTTGAAGAACCCTTTTTGATTCCGGGCGGAACCCTTTTGGTTCCATGTAGAACCTTTTTGGGTTCCATGTAGAACTCTTTCCACAGAGGGCTTTACATAGAAGACAAAAGTGTTCCACCTGGAACGACAAAAGAACCCTTTTGGAACTTTTTTTCTAAGAGTGTAAAGTGCTGTGTTAGGAAGGTCATTCACACATGATAATCAGTCCAGGTTATCACACCTCTAACAGCAATGACCTACCTGTTGGGAGGAAATGATGACAGACAAGAAGAAGTGAGATACAGACAGTGTCTCATGGAGGCAATATGCTAATTCTATATGCACACACACACTTTTTTAACATTTTACCTTTATTTAACCAGGCAAGTCAGTTAAGAACACATTCTTATTTTCAATGACGGCCTAGGAACAGTGGGCTAACTGCCTGTTCAGGGGCAGATGACAGATTCGTACCTTGTCAGCTCGGGGGTTTGAACTCACAACCTTCCGGTTACTAGTCCAACGCTCTAACCACTAGGCTACCCTGCCGCCCCCACTTTCGCTCTCTCTCTGTAACAGTGTTACCTGAAAGCCAGCAGCGTCAGCAGAGATATTAGCATAGGAAACTAATCCATTTTATTAGAGAGATAGAGGAGAGAGAAGAGAGAGGATGAGAAGGGAGGGACCACTAGCAGGAGGACATGTCTTTAGCATTAGTGTTTTAGCTGAGTCAGTATTATTGAATTCAGTTGAGGTCATCCCCCCCCCCCCCTCTAGCCTTCAGACACCTGAAGGGATTGGCTTGTTTCCTATATGGGTGTGTGCCCGTGTGTGCCCGTACATTGGTGTGTGTGTGTCAGAGTGATGGCCACTGTCTCCATTCCATCAGAAATCAGTCAAGTGTGCAGAGCCAAGACATACAGTATCTACACATGAGAGAGAGAGAGAGAGAGAGAGAGAGAGAGAGAGAGAGAGAGAGAGAGAGAGAGAGAGAGAGAGAGAGAGAGAGAGAGAGAGAGAGAGAGAGAGAGAGAGAGAGAGAGAGAGAGAGAGAGAGAGAGAGAGAGAGAGAGAGAGAGAGAGAGAGAGAGAGAGAGAGAGAGAGAGGGAGAGAGAGAGAGAGAGAGAGAGAGAGAGAGAGAGAGAGAGAGAGAGAGAGAGAGAGAGAGAGAGAGAGAGAGAGAGAGAGAGAGAGAGAGAGAGAGAGAGAGGTTTGATTCATTGTCCACATAGTCTATCAGGCCACACTGTGGAGCACAGACAAATCACTTATGACAAGGAGCACAAGCACATAGAGTGACACACACACATATCAACACACTGTTTGTCTTTCTCTACTTAAACAATCTCTTTTCATGAAAAACTCACCTCCCCTTAAAAAAATGTAAAACAAAAATATATCCTGTACTGCATACATTTACCATACTCACCAACCCTGAGGCGCGCAGAGACCATCCCATTAAACAATAGTAAAGAGTCTGTCATCCCCCCACCTTTGACCCTGTTCCTCCTTGTTAGCCAAATAGCCAACTTTGCCTGAGCAAACAGAAAGTTCAACGAAACACATTTGGTTTTCTCCTTGCTCGAATACCTGTATCCATTATGAACATCCCAACAGTAAAAACCACCCCCAACCTCTCACACAGACATTCCAACAGAGACATTAAAGGCATTAACCTGGTGCACACAGAAAACATATGAATCACAGTTTCTTTCATTTGACAGAAAAGACACCCCTGCCTGATTCCCGGTTCAACCCGTGTCAACCAGCTGTTAGTGGCCAGGGCTCCATATAGAACCCTCCACTGGAGGTCCCCTGACCTCTTTGGTGTTGGGGGTTTATAGAGCCCCCTCCATCTAAAACACACCATACCCTCCTCAACACATCCCCTGCCAGTGATGTGCCTTCACTCATGTTAGGCTCCTAATGTTCCTCACCTTAACGCTGAGGTTGTAGAGGGCTTTACCTCCCACCCCCCATACTCCCCCAGGCTCCTAATGTTCTTCACCTTAACGCTGAGGTTGTAGAGGGCTTTACCTCCCACCCCCCCATACTCCCCCAGGCTCCTAATGTTCCTCACCTTAACGCTGAGGTTGTAGAGGGTTTTACCTCCCACCCCCCATACTCCCCAGGCTCCTAATGTTCCTCACCTTAACGCTGAGGTTGTAGAGGGCTTTACCTCCCACCCCCATACTCTCCCAGGCTCCTAATGTTCCTCACCTTAACGCTGAGGTTGTAGGGGGCTTTACCTCCCACCGCCCCATACTCCCCCAGGCTCCTAATGTTCCTCACCTTAACGCTGAGATTGTAGAGGGCTTTACCTCCCACCCCGCCAACTCCCCCAGGCTCTCCCCCAGGCTCCTAATGTTCATCACCTTAACGCTGAGGTTGTAGAGGGCTTTACCTCCCACCCCCCATACTCCCCCAGGCTCCTAATGTTCCTCACCTTAACGCTGAGGTTGTAGAGGGCTTTACCTCCCACCCCCCCATACTCCCCCAGGCTCGGAGTGTTAAAATCTAACAAGTCCTCCATTCCCTCTTGCCAGTCTCCAGTCTCTGCCGTCACCTGCAGTGTCGGAAACATTGGTGGCCCCTCTCCCTTTGGCCACTCAAACATCCCCCTTACCGGCTCAGACAGTGCCTCCTGGACCTCCTCCAGGAACCTCTCCAGCAGCCTAAGAGAGGTTATTCCTGTTTGTTGTGCCAAGACTTACGGGGTTTTCCACCCCTCCTCTCCAAGCAGTCTCAGGTCACCCAGCCTTTGTAAACCACCTGCCATCAGTTGCCTCTGCAGGGTGGCCGACTGAACCGATCTCAAAGGGATGGCTGGGTTGTGGAAGATGGGCTCCTCCCACACCCACAGCCCAGGCTCCACACCTCCTTCTCTTATGGGCCTTAGCAGCTGCCAGGCCCTCAGCATTGCAGAGTAAAAATCTGAGAGACCTGCTGTACTCAGCCTCTCCAGCTTCATGAGGAACAGCTGCCGGTCCAACCCTAATCCGCCAGCAGCGGATTAGACCTAGCCTCGGCTACACCACCATCTCTAGCCTGACTAGACCCAGCCTCGGCTACCCCACCATCTCAAGCATGACTAGACCCAGCCTCCGCTACACCACCATATCTAGCCTGACTAGACCCAGGCTCCGCTACACCACCATCCATAGCCTGACTAGACCCAGCCTCAGCTACCCTACCATCTCTAGCCTGACTAGACCCAGCCTCAGCTACCCCACCATCTCTAGCCTGACTAGACCCAGCCTCAGCTACCCCACCACCTCTAGCCTGACTATACCCAGCGTCAGCTACCCCACCATCTCTAGCCTGACTAGACCCAGCCTCAGCTACCCCACCATCTCTAGCCTGACTAGACCCAGCCTCCGCTACACCACCATCCATAGCATGACTAGACCCAGCCTCAGCTACCCCACCATCTCTAGCCTGACTAGACCCTGCCTCCGCTACACCACCAACCATAGCATGACTAGGCCCAAAATCATCTACCCCACCCTCCATAGCATAACTAGGACCAGCCTCAGCTATCCCACCATCTCTAGCCTGACTAAACCCAGCCTCAGCTACACCACCATCTCTAGCCTGACTCGACCCAGCCTCAGCTATCCCACCATCTCTAGCCTGACTAAACCCAGCCTCAGCTATCCCACCATCTATAGCCAGACCAGACCCAGCCTCAGCTATCCCACCATCTCTAGCCTGACTAGACCCAGCTTCCGCTACACCACCATTCATAGCCTGACTAGAACCAGTCTCAGCTACGCCACCATCTCTAGCCTGACTAGAACCAGTCTCAGCTACGCCACCATCTCTAGCCTGACTAGACCCAGCTTCCGCTACACCACCATTCATAGCCTGACTAGACCCAGCCTCAGCTACCTCACCATCTCTAGCCTGACTAGACCCAGCCTCCGCTACACCACCATCCATAGCCTGACTAGACCAAGCCTCAGCTACCCCACCATGTCTAGCCTGACTAGACCCAGCCTCCGCTACACCACCATCCATAGCCTGACTAGACCAAGCCTCAGCTACCCCACCATGTCTAGCCTGACTAGACCCAGCCTCCGCTACACCACCATCTCTAGCCTGACTAGACCCAACCTCAGCTAGCCCACCATCTCTAGCCTGACTAGACCCAGCCTCCGCTACACCACCATCTCTAGCCTGACTAGACCCAACCTCAGCTAGCCCACCATCTCTAGCCTGACTAGACCCAGCCTCCGCTACACCACCATCCATAGCATGACTAGACCCAGCCTCAGCTACCCCACCATCTCTAGCCTGACTAGACCCAGCCTCCGTTACACCACCATCCATAGCATGACTAGACCCAGCGTCAGCTACCCCACCATCTCTAGCCTGACTAGACCCTGCCTCCGCTACACCACCAACCATAGCATGACTAGGCCCAAAATCATCTACACCACCCTCCATAGCATAACTAGGACCAGCCTCAGCTACCTCACCATCTCTTGCCTGACTAGACCCAGTCTCCGCTACACCACCATCCATAGCCTGACTAGACCCAGTCTCAGCTACCCCACCATATCTAGCCTGACTAGACCCAGCCTCCGCTACACCACCATCCATAGCCTGACTAGACCCAGTCTCAGCTACCCCACCATCTCTAGCCTGACTAGACCCAGCCTCCGCTACACCACCATCCATAGCCTGACTAGACCCAGTCTCAGCTACCCCACCATCTCTAGCATGACTAGGCCCAGCCTCATCTACACCACCTTCCCTGGCATGACTAGGCCCAGCCTCATCTACACCACCTTCCCTGGCATGACTAGGCCCAGCTTCTGCTGTCTGCATCTCCTTACCCCCTGCACTTTGACCTTGATTTCCCCCACTAGCGCTTGTACCCTCACCTTGTCTTGTTATTTGGGCAGGCAAAGCTCTTATGCCCCAAATCCCCACACTCAAAACATTGTAGACTATCTGTGCTGGCAAGCCCTGCATAGAGCCCCTCCCCGTACCTCACTTTAAAATGCACACATAGTTGTTGCTCATTGTTGTTCAGAAACATAAACACTTGCCTCCGGAACGAAACAACGTGCTTAACGGCATCTGCCTGAAAGCCTGCTGACAGTACAGGAAATCCAAAACGACTCAGCTCTTTCCTGATTTGGTCATCCGCAATAAATGGAGGCACATTTCGCAACTACCACTCTTGTCGAAGGGGTAGAGAGAGATGAAATTGACACCAACACATCCCTTACAAATATTCCGCTAATAATTAGCCTAACAACCAAATTAGCCCTTTTCATGAACACAACCACAGCTTTGTTCATTCTAGAAGCAGAATGTATAAACTCAGATCCTCCCTGTTCACCGACTGCAAGCAGAACCTCCTCCACCTTAACTCCATTCTCAGGAACACACCTGAATCCACAGCGTCTTCTCCGCGCTAGGCTGAGAAGACATCGCGCACACCACACCTTCCAAACCCCAGGAAAGTTACTCTGCCCTCTTCCAGCCTAACTTTGTAAAAACTGTGGATACTGCTAAAACAAATATTGCAGAGAGAGGGAGAGAGCGTGAGAGAGAGAGAGAGAGACAGAGAGAGAGAGAGAGAGAGAGAGAGAGAGAGAGAGAGAGAGAGAGAGAGAGAGAGAGAGAGAGAGAGAGAGAGAGAGAGAGAGAGAGAGAGAGAGAGAGTGCTTTGATTCATTGTCCATATAGTCCATCAGGCCACACTGTGGAGCAAAGACAAATCACTTTTGACAAGGAGCACATAGGATGACACACACACACATCAGCACACACATCAACACACTGGGTGACTAAACTGGATGACAAAAGCCAATTCCAATTCATACTGTCATGGTTCCACACACTACAGACGCCAAACACATGCTGCCTGAATATGTGTGTGTTTGCGTGCACCAGAAAACCCACTGAGATTGCCTACATTGTGTTTGGCACATCTGCCAAGTTGACACACGCGCGCGCACACACACACACACACACACACACACACACACACACACACACACACACACACACACACACACACACACACACACACACACACACACACACACACACACACACACACACACACACACACACACACACACACACACACACACACACACACACACACACACACACACACACACACACACACACACAGGTTTGTCCTCTAACAGCAGAGCAGGTTAAGTGGCAGAGATAGGCCTCGCATGACTAATCATACTCTCCCCCCAGCCCCAGTACAACCCTTTGTATATGTGTGTGTGTGTGTGCTTTACAGTGACTTAATGGCTATTGTGCTACTGATGATGTGGTAGATGTACATGTTGTACAGTAGTTGTTGTCTGAATTTTACTGAATTATTCAATGCCTCCTCAGAGAGACCCAAGGTATTTTTAGACACACACACAGTCACAAACAGTCACACACACTCAGACTCAGAGACTTGAGGAGAGAGAAAGGGAGAGGTATATGTGAGGGAGCAATACAGAGAGGGAAATAACTGGCCACATGACTAGAGAGCGAAGGAAAGAAGGACGGACAGCTTAAAGACAGGAGAGATGGACTCAGATACACACTGAGAAGATGGAGACAGGTATTCATAAGGAATCCAAGTGGAATTGCTTCTGTATCATTTTCCTTGACAGCATCCATGAAGCGCTTTTGGGACAACAGGAATGTGGATTTGAAGAAGTGACAGCTGGATGTGACCTGCCCTCCGGCAGCATCAGGGGGTGTGGTGATAGGAGGGAACAGTGGTGATAGGAATGCAGGAGTTAGTGATGGACGGTAGGGAGCAGTGTGAATAGTAGAGTGTAGAGTCATAGATAGGTAGTAGGAGCTGGGGGATGGATTGTTGCCCTGTATTAGTGTCAGACCTGCCAGTTCTCTGCAGTAGAATAGATGGGATAGTAACCTTGGTCAAGGCGGAACAGTCCTACTCTATGTGTCATGGCCGTTACCAGGGTAAGTGGGATATGTACAGCTCTTAACCAGACCTGCGTCAAACATTTACATGAAATACTTTCAAATACCTCCGGAGTGCTTGAATTAGCTAGCTTGACCATACAGGGTGGGTGGGGTTTTCATTTTGGGGACTGCAAGATCTATAAAAGTAAACGACAGGCCTACTGTAAATAATATTTTCACTGTTGCCCTATCTTCCTTTACCTATGGTAGTGGTAATGAACTGTGTCGGTTTTTAACGGATCTCTCCCACTTGTGTTCTATTAACAAACCTTACTGTACTGGCAGTATCTTTGTCAGGCTGAGCCTCTGCATTGATCAAAGCAACACATCACCCTGGCTGTTCAAATATAAAAAGGCTTGCTGGGTTTAGACTGACTGACCGACTGACTGAACTCTCTCTCTCTACTTTTCCTCAGATGCTCTCTCTCTCGCTCTCACTCGCTCTCTCTGTGAAATGACAGTCAGTCTTGGTGTAGAGTCAAATGATTTGACAACCTTGACTGGCTGAATGCAGACTTATTCTTCACTCTGTTTTCAGCTGTGAAATAACTGCCATCTCACAGTGTTCAACCCTCCTCCGTTTCTCCCATAACTTCTATTGATCTCCTGCACTTTATTTTCCATTTCTTCATCTGTTATTTACACTGAACAAAAATATAAATTCAACATGTAAAGTGTTGGTCACATGTTTCATGAGCTGAAATAAAAGATCCCAGAAATGTTTCATATGCACAATAATCACAGGTGCACCTTGTCCTGGGGACAATAAAAGGCCACTCTAAAATGTGCAATTTTGTCACACAACACAATACCACAGATGTCTCAAGAATGCTGACTGCAGGAATGTCCACCAGAGCTGTTGCCAGATAAATTAAAGTTAATTTCTCTACCATAAGCCGCCACAGTTGTTTTGGAGATTTTTTGTTCATTGTAATTTTTTTACTTGTTCTTCCCGTTCTCTCCCTTTCCCTCTCTTTGCATATCTCCCTCCTCCTATTCTCTCCTCCTGAACTCCTGAACTTACTAACCACACTTTTCCAAGTTTTTACTTTCACACAATAATTTGCAGTGACGGATAGAGAAACACCTGGGGTTCACATGGTCTATCTGTTGTCGTAGTAACTGTAAAAAGATTACCAGACACACAGCCAGGCTAAAACTGTACACGTGTTTAAAATAATACAGATCCTGCTTTTTGTTCTTTCCTTTTGTACATTCTCTTTGTACTTTATCTTTTGTCCCATGTCCCTTCCCTTACCCCTCCCCTCTCTGACCGTCTCTAACTTTATCCTATTACAACCTCAATTATTCTGATTCTAAAGTTAATTCTAAAGACTAAAGGTACAGTGTGTTTCTATAAGGATAAGCGCACTCTCTTTTCTCCCTCTCTTTTCTCCCTCTCTTTTCTCCCTCTCTTTTCTCCCTCTCTTTTCTCCCTCTCTTTTCTCCCTCTCTTTTCTCACGCTCTTCTCTGTAAGGAAATGGGCCAGTCTTAAGTGAGGCCACTGTGTCTAAAACACGTTAAAGACAGGAGCATGTGAGACAAAAAGAAAGGGAGAAAATGAAGGGTGATTGTATCATGTTCTCATTACTGTGTGTCTCTTTGGAGGCTGTCTGTAGCAGATAGAGAGGAAACGAGAGGAGAGGTTTGGGTTCATACTGACCCACGTATACATGACCATATCTATTCTGCTTCGAAATACTGAGTGTATCATCCCCTTTGGTAAGGGATCCTACCGAGTGTACTATCCCAACTTCTTAGGGGACCTACAGTAGTGGGTAGGGGGTAGGAGTGTGATCTGGGCCTGGCGTAAGCGTTGGGTGGGTGTTGGCGATGTTCCTCAGACTGTGTGTGTGTGTGTGTGTGTGTGTGTGTGTGTGTGTGTGTGTGTGTGTGTGTGTGTGTGTGTGTGTGTGTGTGTGTGTGTGTGTGTGTGTGTGTGTGTGTGTGTGTGTGTGTGTGTGTGTGTGTGTGTGTGTGTGTGTGTGTGTGTGTGTGCGCGCGCGCGCGCTACGTGAGGTCAGGTGTGTGCCAGAGGCGAGTGTGTTTAAGCAGGTGCCGTTTAGCTGTGCTTGTTGTGTGAGCTGGAGGTCAGCAAGGTGATTCAGCCAGCTGGCCATGTTACTGGCTTACAACTGGAGAGTGAGGAAGCAGAAAATATCTGGCTAACAGAGAAACACAGAAACTGAGGATGCAAAGCGGTGTGGAGGGTGGTGTGTGTGAGGGGTACATGTGTGTGTGTTAATGGAGGTGAAGCGGCTTGCGCCCTTCAAACAAGGACAGAACAGCTCTTGCATCCTGCCTAGAGAGAAGCAGGGCTACGTGGGCACACACACACACATTCCACCGTACGTGTTATTTAGGATACAGTTTATGTTGAGGAGCACATTTGAATTTCCTGTCTTTTTCAGTTATTTGCTTAGCTTTCACAGAAAACTGAATTTGAATAATGTGTGTATGTAGTATGCTGTCTGTTTCTGCTTGCCAGCCACAGATGCACAATCTTAAGTCTGAACAGAACCACCTTCCAACCAAATCCCTCTTAACACAATCTCTTTGTAAAGCCACTTCTTAATGAACCCAAATTAACCTCTCTGAACAATGCAATGGCTCAAGCTATCTGTTTTAGCGAATGCCAGGAGAACGCTCCCTGCCCCAATGCATAGTGCAAACTGTAAAGTTTAGTGGAGGAACAATAAGGGTCTGGGGCTGTTTTTCATGGTTTTGGACTAGGCCCCTTAGTTCCAGTGAAGGGAAATATTAACGCTACAGCAGACCATGACATTCTCGACGATTCTGTGCATCCAAATTTGTGGCAACAGTTTGGGGAAGGCCCTTTCCTGTTCCAGCATAACAATTCCCATGTGCACAAAGCAAGGTCCATACAGAAATCGTTTCTCGAGATCTGTGTGGAAGAACTTCACTGGCCTCCACAAAGCCCTGAACTCAACCCCATCGAACACCTTTGGGATTCATTGAAACGCTGACTGTGAGCCAGGCCTAATTGCCAAATATCAGAGCCCGACCTCACTAATGCTCATGGCTGAATGGAAGCATGTTCCAACATCTAGTGGAAAGCCTGCGCAGAAGAGTGGAGGCTGTTATAGCAGCAAAGGGGGGACCTACTCCATATTAATGCCCATGATTTTGGAATGAGATGTTCATCAGGTAGGTGTGCACATACTTTTGATCATGTAGAGTGTGTGTGTGTGTGTGTGTGTGTGTGTGTGTGTGTGTGTGTGTGTGTGTGTGTGTGTGTGTGTGTGTGTGTGTGTGTGTGTGTGTGTGTGTGTGTGTGTGTGTGTGTGTGTGTGTGTGTGTGTGTGTGTGTGTGTGTGTGTGTGTGTGTGTGTGTATATATATATATACAGTGCCTTGCGAAAGTATTCGGCCCCCTTGAACTTTGCGACCTTTTTCCACATTTCAGGCTTCAAACATAAAGATATAAAACTGTATGTTTTTGTGAAGAATCAACAACAAGTGGGACACAATCATGAAGTGGAACGACATTTATTGGTTATTTCAAACTTTTTTAACAAATCAAAAACTGAAAAATTGGCGTGCAAAATTATTCAGCCCCTTTACTTTCAGTGCAGCAAACTCTCTCCAGAAGTTCAGTGAGGATCTCTGAATGATCCAATGTTGACCTTAATGACTAATGATGATAAATACAATCCACCTGTGTGTAATCAAGTCTCCGTATAAATGCACCTGCACTGTGATAGTCTCAGAGGTCCGTTAAAAGCGCAGAGAGCATCATGAAGAACAAGGAACACACCAGGCAGGTCCGAGATACTGTTGTGAAGAAGTTTAAAGCCGGATTTGGATACAAAAAGATTTCCCAAGCTTTAAACATCCCAAGGAGCACTGTGCAAGCGATAATATTGAATTGTAAGGAGTATCAGACCACTGCAAATCTATCAAGACCTGGCCGTCCCTCTAAACTTTCAGCTCATACAAGGAGAAGACTGATCAGAGATGCAGCCAAGAGGCTCATGATCACTCTGGATGAACTGCAGAGATCTACAGACGAGGTGGGAGACTCTGTCCATAGGACAACAATCAGTCGTATATTGACAAATCTGGCCTTTATGGAAGAGTGGCAAGAAGAAAGCCATTTCTTAAAGATATCTATAAAAAGTGTTGTTTAAAGTTTGCCACAAGCCACCTGGGAGACACACCAAACATGTGGAAGAAGGTGCTCTGGTCAGATGAAACCAAAATTGAACTTTTTGGCAACAATACAAAACGTTATGTTTGGCGTAAAAGCAACACAGCTCATCACCCTGAACACACCATCCCCACTGTCAAATATGGTGGTGGCAGCATCATGGTTTGGGCCTGCTTTTATTCAGCAGGGACAGGGAAGATGGTTAAAATTGATGGGAAGACGGATGGAGCCAAATACAGGACCATTCTGGAAGAAAACCTGATGGAGTCTGCAAAAGACCTGAGACTGGGACGGAGATTTGTCTTCCAACAAGACAATGATCCAAAACATAAAGCAAAATCTACAATGGAATGGTTCAAAAATAAACATATTCAGGTGTTAGAATGGCCAAGTCAAAGTCCAGACCTGAATCCAATCGAGAATCTGCGGAAAGAACTGAAAACTGCTGTTCACAAATGCTCTCCATCCAACCTCACTGAGCTCGAGCTGTTTTGCAAGGAGGAATGGGAATACATGTCAGTCTCTCGATGTGCAAAACATACCCCAAGCGACTTAAAGCTGTAAAATCGCAGCAAAAGGTGGTGCTACAAAGTATTAACTTAAGGGGGCTGAATAACTTTGCACGCCCAATTTTTCAGTTTTTGATTTGTTAAAAAAGTTTGAAATATCCAATAAATGTCGTTCCACGTCATGATTGTGTCCCACTTGTTGTTGATTCTTCACAAAAAAATACAGTTTTATATCTTTATGTTTGAAGCCTGAAATGTGGCAAAAGGTCACAAAGTTCAAGGGGGCCGAATACTTTCGCAAGGCACTGTATATATACAGTACCAGTCAAAAGTTTGGACACCTACTCATTCAAGGGTTTTTCTTTATTTTTACTATTTTCTGCATTGTTGAATAATAGTAAAGATATCAAAACTATGACATAACACATATGGAATCATGTAGTAACCAAAAAAGTGTTAAACAAATCAAAATATATTTTAGATTCTTCAAAGTAGCCACCCTTTGACTTGATGACAGCGTTGCACACGCTTAGCATTCTCTCAACCAGCTTCACCTGGAATGCTTTTCCAGTCTTCAAGGAGTCTTCAAGGAGTTCCCACATATGCTGAGCACTTGTTGGTTGCTTTTCCTGCTACTTGTGTCATGTTTTGTCATTGATTATCATGTCTTGTCCCTGTGCTTCCCCTTCTATTCGTTTCCCTCTGCTGGTCTTATTAGGTTCTTTCCCTCTTTCTATCCCTCTCTCTCCCCCTCCCTCTCTCACTCTCTCGCTCTCTCTTCTCTCTATCGTTCCGTTCCTGCTCCCAGCTGTTCCTATTCCCCTAATCAATCATTTAGTCTTCCCACACCTGTTCCCGATCCTTTTCCCTGATTAGAGTCCCTATTTCTCTCCTTGTTTTCCGTTCCTGCCCTGTCGGATCCTTGTCTATAATTCACCGTGCTGTGTCTATGTATTGCCCTGTCGTGTCGTGTTTCCCTCAGATGCTGCGTGGTGAGCAGGTGTCTGAGTCTGCTAGGTTCAAGTGCCTTCCCGAGGCAACCTGCAGTTCTTGATCAAGTCTCCAGTCTGTTCTCGTCTTTACGAGTAGTATTATGCCTTTTGTTTTGTAAAGTATCTTTACTGGATTAAAAACTCTGTTTTCGCCAAGTCGCTTTTGGGTCCTCATTCACCTGCATAACAGAAGGATCCGACCAAGGAATGGACCCAGCGACTACAGATGCTCGTAACACTGCCGTCGAGATCCAAGGAGCCATGCTCGGCAGACACGAGCAGGAATTGTCTGCTGCTCGCCATGCCGTGGAGAACCTGGCCGCTCAGGTTTCCGACCTCTCTGGACAGTTCCAGAGTCTTCGTCTCGTGCCACCTGTTACTTCCTGGCCTGCCGAGCCTCCGGAACCTAGGGTTAATAACCCACCTTGCTACTCCGGGCAGCCCACGGAGTGCCGCTCCTTTCTCACCCAGTGTGATATTGTGTTCTCTCTCCAACCCAACACATACTCTAGCGAGAGAGCTCGGGTTGCTTACGTCATTTCACTCCTTACTGGCCGGGCTCGAGAGTGGGGCACAGCTATCTGGGAGGCAAGGGCTGATTGTTCTAACAATTACCAGAACTTTAAAGAGGAAATGATTCGGGTTTTTGACCGTTCAGTTTTTGGTGGGGAGGCTTCTAGGGCCCTGGCTTCCCTATGCCAAGGTGATCGATCCATAACGGATTACTCTATAGAGTTTCGCACTCTTGCTGCCTCTAGTGACTGGAACGAGCCGGCGCTGCTCGCTCGTTTTCTGGAGGGACTCCACGCAGTGGTCAAAGATGAGATTCTCTCTCGGGAGGTTCCTTCCAGTGTGGACTCTTTGATTGCTCTCGCCATCCGCATAGAACGACGGGTAGATCTTCGTCACCAAGCTCGTGGAAGAGAGCTCGCGTCAACGGTGTTTCCCTGCTCCGCATCGCAACCATCTCCCTCCTCTGGCTCAGAGACTGAGCCCATGCAGCTGGGAGGTATTCGCATCTCGACCAAGGAGAGGGAACGGAGGATCACCAACCGCCTGTGCCTCTATTGCGGATTTGATGGACATTTTGTCAATTCATGTCCAGTAAAGGCCAGAGCTCATCAGTAAGCGGAGGGCTACTGGTGAGCGCTACTACTCAGGTCTCTTCATCTAGATCCTGTACTACTATGTCGGTCCATCTACGCTGGACCGGTTCGGGTGCTACATGCAGTGCCTTGATTGACTCTGGGGCTGAGGGTTGTTTCATGGACGAAGCATGGGCTCGGAAACATGACATTCCTTTCAGACAGTTAGACAAGCCTACGCCCATGTTTGCCTTAGATGGTAGTCATCTTCCCAGTATCAGATTTGAGACACTACCTTTAACTCTCACAGTATCTGGTAACCACAGTGAGACTATTTCTTTTTTGATTTTTCGTTCACCTTTTACACCTGTTGTTTTGGGTCATCCCTGGCTAGTATGTCATAATCCTTCTATTAATTGGTCTAGTAATTCTATCCTATCCTGGAACGTTTCTTGTCATGTGAAGTGTTTAATGTCTGCCATCCCTCCCATTTCTTCTGTTCCCACTTCTCAGGAGGAACCTGGCGATTTGACAGGAGTGCCGGAGGAATATCATGATCTGCGCACGGTCTTCAGTCGGTCCCGAGCCAACTCCCTTCCTCCTCACCGGTCGTATGATTGTAGTATTGATCTCCTTCCGGGGACCACTCCTCCTCGGGGTAGACTATACTCTCTGTCGGCTCCCGAACGTAAGGCTCTCGAGGATTATTTATCTGTGTCTCTTGACGCCGGTACCATAGTGCCTTCTTCCTCTCCGGCCGGGGCGGGGTTCTTTTTGTTAAGAAGAAGGACGGTACTCTGCGCCCCTGCGTGGATTATCGAGGCTGAATGACATAACGGTTAAGAATCGTTATCCGCTTCCCCTTATGTCATCAGCCTTCGAGATTCTGCAGGGAGCCAGGTGCTTTACTAAGTTGGACCTTCGTAACGCTTACCATCTCGTGCGCATCAGAGAGGGGGCGAGTGGAAAACGGCGTTTAACACTCCGTTAGGGCATTTTGAGTACCGGGTTCTGCCGTTTGGTCTCGCCAATGCGCCAGCTGTTTTTCAGGCATTAGTTAATGATGTTCTGAGAGACATGCTGAACATCTTTGTTTTTGTCTATCTTGACGATATCCTGATTTTTTCACCGTCACTCGAGATTCATGTTCAGCACGTTCGACGTGTTCTACAGCGCCTTTTAGAGAATTGTCTCTACGTAAAGGCTGAGAAGTGCTCTTTTCATGTCTCCTCCGTTACTTTTCTCGGTTCCGTTATTTCCGCTGAAGGCATTCAGATGGATTCCGCTAAGGTCAAGCTGTCAGTGATTGGCCCGTTCCAAGGTCACGTGTCGAGTTGCAGCGCTTTTTAGGTTTCGCTAATTTCTATCGGCGTTTCATTCGTAATTTCGGTCAAGTTGCTGCCCCTCTCACAGCTCTTACTTCTGTCAAGACGTGTTTTAAGTGGTCGGTTCCGCCCAGGGAGCTTTTGATCTTCTAAAGAACGTTTTACGTCCGCTCCTATCCTCGTTACTCCTGGCGTCACTAGACAATTCATTGTCGAGGTTGGCCTTC